>NW_027479067.1:0-252105 GCF_051014685.1 Ptiloglossa arizonensis
GATCAATGAAACGGAGAAACGAAGAAAGAAACGGAGAAACGAAAAAAGAAACGGAGAAACGGAGAAATAAATGGAGAAACGAAGAAATAAACGGAGAAACGAAGAAAGAAACGGAGAAACAAAGAGAGAAACGGAGAAACGAAGGAAGAAACGGAGTAACGAAGAAAGAAACGAAGAAACGAAGAAAGAAACGGAGAATCGGAGAAACAAATGTAGACAGGAAGAAATAAACCGAGAAACGGAGAAAGAAACGGAGAAACGATCAATGAAACGGAGAAACGAACAAAGAAACGGAGAAACGAAGAAAGAAACGGAGAAACGGAGAAAGAAACGGAGAAACGAAGAGAGAAACGGAGAAACGAAGGAAGAAACGGAGTAACGAAGGAAGAAACGAAGAAACGAAGAAAGAAACGGAGAATCGGAGAAATAAATGGAGACACGAAGAAAGAAACGGAGAAACGAAGAAAGAAACGGAGAAACGATCAATGAAACGGAGAAACGAAGAAATATACGGAGAAATGAAGAAGCAAACGGAGAAACAAAGAAAGAAACGGATAAACCAACAAAGAAATGGACAAACGAAGAAAGAAACGGAGAAACGAACAAAGAAACGGAGAAACGAAGAAAGAAACGGAGAAACGAAGAAAAAAACGGAGAAATAAATGGAGAAACGAAGATATAAACGGAGAAACGAAGAAAGAAACGCAGATACGAAGAAACGATGAAAGAAAGGAGAAACGAAGAAAGAAACGGAGAAACGAAGAAAGAAACGGAGAAACGAAGAAAGAAACGGAGAAACGAAGAAAGAAACTGAGAAACGAAGAAAGAAACTGAGAAACGAAGAAAGAAACTGAGAATCGGAGAAATAAATGGAGAAACGAAGGAATAAACCGAGAAACGGAGAAACAAACGGAGAAACAAAGAGAGAAATGGAGAAACGAAGGAAAAAACGGAGTAACGAAGGAAGAAACGAAGAAACGAAGAGAGAAACGGAGAAACGAAAAAACAAACGGAGAAACGAAGAAAGAAACGGAGAAACGAAGAAAGAAATAGAGTAACGAATAAATAAACGGAGAAACAAAGAAAGAAACGGAGAAACGAAGAGAGAAACGGAGAATCGGAGAAATAAATGGAGACACGAAGAAATAAACTGAGATACGGAGAAAGAAACGGAGAAACGATCAATGAAACGGAGAAACGAAGAAAGAAACGGAGAAACGAAAAAAGAAACGGAGAAACGGAGAAATAAATGGAGAAACGAAGAAATAAACGGATAAACGAAGAAAGAAACGGAGAAACAAAGAGAGAAATGGAGAAACGAAGGAAGAAACGGAGTAACGAAGGAAGAAACGAAGAAACGAAGAGAGAAACGGAAAATCGGAGAAATAAATGGAGAAACGAAGAAATAAACCGAGAAACGGAGAAAGAAACGGAGAAACGATCAATGAAACGGAGAAACGAACAAAGAAACGGAGAAACGAACAAAGAAACGGAGAAACGGAGAAAGAAACGGAGAAACGAAGAGAGAAACGGAGAAACGAAGGAAGAAACGGAGTAACGAAGGAAGAAATGAAGAAACGAAGAAAGAAACGGAGAATCGGAGAAATAAATGGAGACACGAAGAAAGAAACGGAGAAACGAAGAAAGAAACGGAGAAACGAAGAAGGAAACGGAGAAACGAAGAAAGAAACGAAGAAACGGAGAAATAAATGGAGAAACGAAGAAATAAACGTAGGAACGAAGAAAGAAACGGAGAAACGAGGAAATAAACGGAGAAATGGAGAAATAAATGGAGAAACGAAGAAATAAACGGAGAAACGAAGAAAGAAACGGAGAAACGAAGAAAGAAGCGGAGAAACGAAGAAAGAAACGGGGAATCGGAGAAATAAATGGAGGAACGAAGAAATAAACCGAGAAACGGGGAAAGAAACGGAGAAACGATCAATGAAACGGAGAAACGAACAAAGAAACGGAGAAACGAAGAAAGAAACGGAGAAACGGAGAAAGAAACGGAGAAACGAAGAGAGAAACGGAGAAACGAAGGAAGAAACGGAGTAACGAAGGAAGAAACGAAGAAACGAAGAAAGAAACGGGGAATCGGAGAAATAAATGGAGGAACGAAGAAATAAACCGAGAAACGGGGAAAGAAACGGAGAAACGATCAATGAAACGGAGAAACGAAGAAATATACGGAGAAATGAAGAAACAAACGGAGAAACAAAGAAAGAAACGGATAAACCAACAAAGAAATGGAGAAACGAAGAAAGAAACGGAGAAACGAACGAAGAAACGGAGAAACGAAGAAAGAAACGGAGAAACGAAGAAAAAAACGGAGAAATAAATGGAGAAACGAAGATATAAACGGAGAAACGAAGAAAGAAACGTAGAAACGAAGAAACGATGAAAGACAGGAGAAACGAAGAAAGAAACGGAGAAACGAAGAAAGAAACGGAGAAACGAAGAAAGAAACGGAGTAACGAAGAAAGAAACTGAGAAACGAAGAAAGAAACTGAGAAACGAAGAAAGAAACTGAGAATCGGAGAAATAAATGGAGAAACGAAGGAATAAACCGAGAAACGGAGAAACAAACGGAGAAACATAGAGAGAAATGGAGAAACGAAGGAAAAAACGGAGTAACGAAGGAAGAAACGAAGAAACGAAGAGAGAAATGGAAAATCGGAGAAATAAATGGAGAAACGAAGAGAGAAACGGAGAAACGAAGGAAGAAACGGAGTAACGAAGGAAGAAATGAAGAAACGAAGAAATAAACGGAGAAACGAAAAAACAAACGGAGAAACGAAGAAAGAAACGGAGAAACGAAGAAAGAAACAGAGTAACGAATAAAGAAACGGAGAAACAAAGAAAGAAACGGAGAAACGAAGAGAGAAACGGAGAATCGGAGAAATAAATGGAGACACGAAGAAATAAACTGAGATACGGAGAAAGAAACGGAGAAACGATCAATGAAACGGAGAAACGAAGAAAGAAACGGAGAAACGAAAAAAGAAACGGAGAAACGGAGAAATAAATGGAGAAACGAAGAAATAAACGGAGAAACGAAGAAAGAAACGGAGAAACAAAGAGAGAAATGGAGAAACGAAGGAAGAAACGGAGTAACGAAGGAAGAAACGAAGAAACGAAGAGAGAAACGGAAAACGGAGAAATAAATGGAGAAACGAAGAAATAAACCGTGAAACGGAGAAAGAAACGGAGAAACGATCAATGAAACGGAGAAACGAACAAAGAAACGGAGAAACGAACAAAGAAACGGAGAAACGGAGAAAGAAACGGAGAAACGAAGAGAGAAACGGAGAAACGAAGGAAGAAACGGAGTAACGAAGGAAGAAATGAAGAAACGAAGAAAGAAACGGAGAACCGGAGAAATAAATGGAGACACGAAGAAAGAAACGGAGAAACGAAGAAAGAAACGGAGAACGAAGAAAGAAACGAAGAAACGGAGAATAAATGGAGAAACGAAGAAATAAACGTAGGAACGAAGAAAGAAACGGTGAAACGAGGAAATAAACGGAGAAACGATCAATGAAACGGAGAAACGAAGAAATATACGGAGAAATGAAGAAACAAACGGAGAAACAAAGAAAGAAACGGATAAACCAACAAAGAAATGGAGAAACGAAGAAAGAAACGGAGAAACGAACGAAGAAACGGAGAAACGAAGAAAGAAACGGAGAAACGAAGAAAAAAACGGAGAAATAAATGGAGAAACGAAGATATAAACGGAGAAACGAAGAAAGAAACGTAGAAACGAAGAAACGATGAAAGACAGGAGAAACGAAGAAAGAAACGGAGAAACGAAGAAAGAAACGGAGAAACGAAGAAAGAAACGGAGTAACGAAGAAAGAAACTGAGAAACGAAGAAAGAAACTGAGAAACGAAGAAAGAAACTGAGAATCGGAGAAATAAATGGAGAAACGAAGGAATAAACCGAGAAACGGAGAAACAAACGGAGAAACATAGAGAGAAATGGAGAAACGAAGGAAAAAACGGAGTAACGAAGGAAGAAACGAAGAAACGAAGAGAGAAATGGAAAATCGGAGAAATAAATGGAGAAACGAAGAGAGAAACGGAGAAACGAAGGAAGAAACGGAGTAACGAAGGAAGAAATGAAGAAACGAAGAAATAAACGGAGAAACGAAAAAACAAACGGAGAAACGAAGAAAGAAACGGAGAAACGAAGAAAGAAACAGAGTAACGAATAAAGAAACGGAGAAACAAAGAAAGAAACGGAGAAACGAAGAGAGAAACGGAGAATCGGAGAAATAAATGGAGACACGAAGAAATAAACTGAGATACGGAGAAAGAAACGGAGAAACGATCAATGAAACGGAGAAACGAAGAAAGAAACGGAGAAACGAAAAAAGAAACGGAGAAACGGAGAAATAAATGGAGAAACGAAGAAATAAACGGAGAAACGAAGAAAGAAACGGAGAAACAAAGAGAGAAATGGAGAAACGAAGGAAGAAACGGAGTAACGAAGGAAGAAACGAAGAAACGAAGAGAGAAACGGAAAACGGAGAAATAAATGGAGAAACGAAGAAATAAACCGTGAAACGGAGAAAGAAACGGAGAAACGATCAATGAAACGGAGAAACGAACAAAGAAACGGAGAAACGAACAAAGAAACGGAGAAACGGAGAAAGAAACGGAGAAACGAAGAGAGAAACGGAGAAACGAAGGAAGAAACGGAGTAACGAAGGAAGAAATGAAGAAACGAAGAAAGAAACGGAGAACCGGAGAAATAAATGGAGACACGAAGAAAGAAACGGAGAAACGAAGAAAGAAACGGAGAACGAAGAAAGAAACGAAGAAACGGAGAATAAATGGAGAAACGAAGAAATAAACGTAGGAACGAAGAAAGAAACGGTGAAACGAGGAAATAAACGGAGAAATGGAGAAATAAATGGAGAAACGAAGAAATAAACGGAGAAACGAAGAAAGAAACGGAGAAACGAAGAAACGATGAAAGAAAGAAGAAACGAAGAAAGAAACGGAGAAACGAAGAAAGAAACGGAGAAACGAAGAAAGAAACGGAGAAACGCAGAAAGAAACTGAGAAACGAAGAAAGAAACTGAGAAACGAAGCAAGAAACTGAGAATCGGAGAAATAAATGGAGAAACGAAGGAATAAACCTAGAAACGGAGAAACAAACGGAGAAACAAAGAGAGAACCGGAGAAACGAAGGATGAAACGGTGTAACGAAGAAAGAAACGAAGAAACGAAGAAAGAAACGGAGAATCGGAGAAACAAATGGAGACACGAAGAAATAAACCGACAAACGGAGAAAGAAACGGAGAAACGATCAATGAAACGGAGAAACGAACAAAGAAACGGAGAAACGAAGGAAGAAACGGAGAAAGAAACGGAGAAACGAAGAGAGAAACGGAGAAACGAAGGAAGAAACGGAGTAACGAAGGAAGAAATGAAGAAACGAAGAAAGAAACGGAGAAACGGAGAAATAAATGGAGGAACGAAGAAATAAACCGAGAAACGGGGAAAGAAACGGAGAAACGATCAATGAAACGGAGAAACGAACAAACAAACGGAGAAACGAAGAAAGAAACGGAGAAACGGAGAAATAAATGGAGAAACGAAGAAATAAACGGAGAAACGAAGAAACAAACGGAGAAACAAAGAGAGAAACGGAGAAACGAAGGAAGAAACGGAGTAACGAAGAAAGAAACGAAGAAACGGAGAATCGGAGAAACAAATGTAGACAGGAAGAAATAAACCGAGAAACGGAGAAAGAAACGGAGAAACGATCAATGAAACGGAGAAACGAACAAAGAAACGGAGAAACGAAGAAAGAAACGGAGAAACAAAGAGAGAAACGGAGAAACGAAGGAAGAAACGGAGTAACGAAGAAAGAAACGAAGAAACGAAGAAAGAAACGGAGAATCGGAGAAACAAATGGAGACACGAAGAAATAAACCAAGAAACGGAGAAACGATCAATGAAACGGAGAAACGAACAAAGAAACGGAGAAACGAAGAAAGAAACGGAGAAACGGAGAAAGAAACGGAGAAACGAAGAGAGAAACGCAGAAACGAAGGAAGAAACGGAATAACGAAGAAAGAAACGAAGAATGGAACGGACAATCGGAGAAATGAATGGAGAAACGAAGAAATAAACCGAGAAACGGGGAAAGAAACGGAGAAACGATCAATGAAACGGAGAAACGAACAAAGAAACGGAGAAACGAAGAAAGAAACGGAGAAACGGTGATATAAATGGAGAAACGAAGAAATAAACGGAGAAACGAAGAAAGAAACGGAGAAACAAAGAGAGAAATGGAGAAACGAAGGAAGAAACGGAGCAACGAAGAAAGAAACGAAGAAACGAAGAAAGAAACGGAGAATCGGAGAAACAAATGGAGAGACGAAGAAATAAACCGAGAAACGGAGAAAGAAACGGAGAAACGATCAATGAAACAGAGAAACGAACAAAGAAACGGAGAAACGAAGAAAGAAACGGAGAAACGGAGAAACAAACGAAGAAACGAAGAGAGAAACGGAGAAACGAAGGAAGAAACGGAGTAACGAAGGAAGAAATGAAGAAACGAAGAAAGAAACGGAGAACCGGAGAAATAAATGGAGACACGAAGAAAGAAACGGAGAAACGAAGAAAGAAACGGAGAAACGAAGAAAGAAACGAGGAAACGGAGAAATAAATGGAGAAACGAAGAAATAAACGTAGGAACGAAGAAAGAAACGGAGAAGCGAGGAAAGAAACGGAGAAACGGAGAAATAAATGGAGAAACGAAGAAATAAACGGAGAAACGAAGAGAGAAACGGAGAAACGAAGGAAGAAACGGAGTAACGAAGAAAGAAACGAAGAAACAAAGAAAGAAACGGAGAATCGGAGAAATAAATGGAGACACGAAGAAATAAACCGAGAAACGGAGAAAGAAACGGAGAAACCATCAATGAAACGGAGAAACGAACAAAGAAACGGAGAAATGAAGAAAGAAACGGAGAAACGAAGAAAGAAACGTAGAAACGAAGAAAGAAACGGAGAAACAAACAAAGAAACGGAGAAACGAAGATAGAAACGGAGAAACGAAGAAAGAAACGGAGAAACGAAGAAAGAAACGGAGAAACGAACAAAGAAACGGAGGAACGAAGAAAGAAACGGAGAAACGAAGAAAGAACCGGAGTAAAGAAGAAATAGACCGAGAAACGCAGAAAGAAACGGAGAAACGAACAAAGAAACGGAGAAACGAAGAAAGAAACGGAGAAACGAAGAAAGAAACGGAGAAACGAAGAAAGAAACGGAGAAACGGAGGAATAAATGAAGAAACGACGAAATAAACGGAGAAACGAACGAAGAAACGGAGTAACGAAGGAAGAAACGAAGAAACGAAAAAGGAAACCGAGAAATGAATGGAGAAACGAAGAAATAAACCGAGAAACGGAGAAAGAAACGGAGAAACGAAGAAAGCAACAGAGAAACGAACAGTCAAATGCAGAAACGAAGAATGAACGTAGAAACGAAGAAATAAACGGAGAAATGAAGAAAGAAACGGAGAAACAAAGAAAGAAACTGAGAAACGAACAAAGAAACGGAGAAACGAAGAAAGAAACGGCGAAACGAAGAATGAAACGGAGAAACGAAGAAAGAAACGGAGAAACGGTGAAACGAACAAAGAAACGGAGAAATGAAGAAAGAAACGGAGAAACGAAGAAAGAAACGTAGAAACGAAGAAAGAAACGGAGAAACAAACAAAGAAACGGAGAAACGAAGATAGAAACGGAGAAACGAAGAAAGAAACGGAGAAACGAAGAAAGAAACGGAGAAACGAACAAAGAAACGGAGGAACGAAGAAAGAAACGGAGAAACGGAGAAATAAATGGAGAAACGAAGAAATAAACGGAGAAACGAAGAGAGAAACGGAGAAACGAAGGAAGAAACGGAGTAACGAAGAAAGAAACGAAGAAACAAAGAAAGAAACGGAGAATCGGAGAAATAAATGGAGACACGAAGAAATAAACCGAGAAACGGAGAAAGAAACGGAGAAACCATCAATGAAACGGAGAAACGAACAAAGAAACGGAGAAATGAAGAAAGAAACGGAGAAACGAAGAAAGAAACGTAGAAACGAAGAAAGAAACGGAGAAACAAACAAAGAAACGGAGAAACGAAGATAGAAACGGAGAAACGAAGAAAGAAACGGAGAAACGAAGAAAGAAACGGAGAAACGAACAAAGAAACGGAGGAACGAAGAAAGAAACGGAGAAACGAAGAAAGAACCGGAGTAAAGAAGAAATAGACCGAGAAACGCAGAAAGAAACGGAGAAACGAACAAAGAAACGGAGAAACGAAGAAAGAAACGGAGAAACGAAGAAAGAAACGGAGAAACGAAGAAAGAAACGGAGAAACGGAGGAATAAATGAAGAAACGACGAAATAAACGGAGAAACGAACGAAGAAACGGAGTAACGAAGGAAGAAACGAAGAAACGAAAAAGGAAACCGAGAAATGAATGGAGAAACGAAGAAATAAACCGAGAAACGGAGAAAGAAACGGAGAAACAAAGAAAGCAACAGAGAAACGAACAGTCAAATGCAGAAACGAAGAATGAACGTAGAAACGAAGAAATAAACGGAGAAATGAAGAAAGAAACGGAGAAACAAAGAAAGAAACTGAGAAACGAACAAAGAAACGGAGAAACGAAGAAAGAAACGGCGA
This sequence comes from Ptiloglossa arizonensis, assembly GCF_051014685.1. Taxonomy (NCBI): domain Eukaryota; kingdom Metazoa; phylum Arthropoda; class Insecta; order Hymenoptera; family Colletidae; genus Ptiloglossa; species Ptiloglossa arizonensis. The sequence continues at coordinate 8,706 of NW_027479067.1, forward strand.
AACGAAGAATGAAACGGAGAAACGAAGAAAGAAACGGAGAAACGGTGAAACGAACAAAGAAACGGAGAAATGAAGAAAGAAACGGAGAAACGAAGAAAGAAACGTAGAAACGAAGAAAGAAACGGAGAAACAAACAAAGAAACGGAGAAACGAAGATAGAAACGGAGAAACGAAGAAAGAAACGGAGAAACGAAGAAAGAAACGGAGAAACGAACAAAGAAACGGAGGAACGAAGAAAGAAACGGAGAAACGAAGAAAGAACCGGAGTAAAGAAGAAATAGACCGAGAAACGCAGAAAGAAACGGAGAAACGAACAAAGAAACGGAGAATCGAAGAAAGAAACGGAGAAACGAAGAAAGAAACGGAGAAACGAAGAAAGAAACGGAGAAACGGAGGAATAAATGAAGAAACGACGAAATAAACGGAGAAACGAACGAAGAAACGGAGTAACGAAGGAAGAAACGAAGAAACGAAAAAGGAAACCGAGAAATGAATGGAGAAACGAAGAAATAAACCGAGAAACGGAGAAAGAAACGGAGAAACGAAGAAAGCAACAGAGAAACGAACAGTCAAATGCAGAAACGAAGAATGAACGTAGAAACGAAGAAATAAACGGAGAAATGAAGAAAGAAACGGAGAAACAAAGAAAGAAACTGAGAAACGAACAAAGAAACGGAGAAACGAAGAAAGAAACGAGGAAACGGAGAAATAAATGGAGAAACGAAGAAATAAACGTAGGAACGAAGAAAGAAACGGAGAAGCGAGGAAAGAAACGGAGAAACGGAGAAATAAATGGAGAAACGAAGAAATAAACGGAGAAACGAACAAAGAAACGAAGAAACGCAGAAAGAAACGGAGAAACGAAGAAAGAAACGGAGAAACGAAGAAAGAAACGGAGAAGCGCACAAAGAAACGGAGAAACGAAGAAAGAAACGAAGAAACGAAGAGAGAAACCGAGAAACGCACAATGAAACGGAGAAACGAAGAAAGAAACGGAGAAACGAAGAAAGAAACTGAGAAACGAAGAAAGAAACGGAGAATCGGAGAAATAAATGGAGAAACGAAGAAATAAACGGAGAAAGGAAGAAAGAAACGGTGAATCGGAGAAATAAATGGAGAAACGAAGAAATAGACCGAGAAACGGAGAAAGAAACGGAGAAACGAACAAAGAAACGGAGAAACGAAGAAAGAATGGGAGAATCGAACAAAGAAACGGTGAAACGAAGAAACGAAGAAGGAAACGGAGAATCTAAGAAAGAAATGGAGAAACGAAGAAAGAAACGGAGATATGAAGAAAGAAACGGAGAAACGAACAAAGAAACGGAGAAACGAACAAAGAAACGGGGAAACGAACAAAGACGGAGAAACGGAGAAATAAATGGAGAAACGAAGAAATAAACGGAGAAACGAACAAAGAAAAGGAAAAACGAAGAAAGAATCGGAGAAACGAAGAGAGAAACGGAGAAACGAAGGAAGAAACGGAGTAACGAAGAAAGAAACGAAGAAACAAAGAAAGAAACGGAGAATCGGAGAAATAAATGGAGACACGAAGAAATAAACCGAGAAACGGAGAAAGAAACGGAGAAACCATCAATGAAACGGAGAAACGAACAAAGAAACGGAGAAATGAAGAAAGAAACGGAGAAACGAAGAAAGAAACGTAGAAACGAAGAAAGAAACGGAGAAACAAACAAAGAAACGGAGAAACGAAGATAGAAACGGAGAAACGAAGAAAGAAACGGAGAAACGATGAAAGAAACGGAGAAACGAACAAAGAAACGGAGGAACGAAGAAAGAAACGGAGAAACGAAGAAAGAACCGGAGTAAAGAAGAAATAGACCGAGAAACGCAGAAAGAAACGGAGAAACGAACAAAGAAACGGAGAAACGAAGAAAGAAACGGAGAAACGAAGAAAGAAACGGAGAAACGAAGAAAGAAACGGAGAAACGGAGGAATAAATGAAGAAACGACGAAATAAACGGAGAAACGAACGAAGAAACGGAGAAACGAAGAAAGAAACGGAGAAACGAACAAAGAAACGGAGGAACGAAGAAAGAAACGGAGAAACGAAGAAAGAACCGGAGTAAAGAAGAAATAGACCGAGAAACGCAGAAAGAAACGGAGAAACGAACAAAGAAACGGAGAAACGAAGAAAGAAACGGAGAAACAAAGAAAGAAACGGAGAAACGAAGAAAGAAACGGAGAAACGGAGGAATAAATGAAGAAACGACGAAATAAACGGAGAAACGAACGAAGAAACGGAGTAACGAAGGAAGAAACGAAGAAACGAAAAAGGAAACCGAGAAATGAATGGAGAAACGAAGAAATAAACCGAGAAACGGAGAAAGAAACGGAGAAACGAAGAAAGCAACAGAGAAACGAACAGTCAAATGCAGAAACGAAGAATGAACGTAGAAACGAAGAAATAAACGGAGAAATGAAGAAAGAAACGGAGAAACAAAGAAAGAAACTGAGAAACGAACAAAGAAACGGAGAAACGAAGAAAGAAACGGCGAAACGAAGAATGAAACGGAGAAACGAAGAAAGAAACGGAGAAACGGTGAAACGAACAAAGAAACGGAGAAATGAAGAAAGAAACGGAGAAACGAAGAAAGAAACGTAGAAACGAAGAAAGAAACGGAGAAACAAACAAAGAAACGGAGAAACGAAGATAGAAACGGAGAAACGAAGAACGAAACGGAGAAACGAAGAAAGAAACGGAGAAACGAACAAAGAAACGGAGGAACGAAGAAAGAAACGGAGAAACGAAGAAAGAACCGGAGTAAAGAAGAAATAGACCGAGAAACGCAGAAAGAAACGGAGAAACGAACAAAGAAACGGAGAATCGAAGAAAGAAACGGAGAAACGAAGAAAGAAACGGAGAAACGAAGAAAGAAACGGAGAAACGGAGGAATAAATGAAGAAACGACGAAATAAACGGAGAAACGAACGAAGAAACGGAGTAACGAAGGAAGAAACGAAGAAACGAAAAAGGAAACCGAGAAATGAATCGAGAAACGAAGAAATAAACCGAGAAACGGAGAAAGAAACGGAGAAACGAAGAAAGCAACAGAGAAACGAACAGTCAAATGCAGAAACGAAGAATGAACGTAGAAACGAAGAAATAAACGGAGAAATGAAGAAAGAAACGGAGAAACAAAGAAAGAAACTGAGAAACGAACAAAGAAACGGAGAAACGAAGAAAGAAACGGCGAAACGAAGAATGAAACGGAGAAACGAAGAAAGAAACGGAGAAACGGTGAAACGAACAAAGAAACGGAGAAATGAACAAAGAAACGTTTCTCCGTTTCTCCGTTTCTCCGTTTCTCCGTTTCTCGGTTTCTCCGTTTATCCGTTTCACCGTTTCTCGGTTTCTCCGTTTCTCTGTTTCTCGGTTTCCCCGTTTCTCCGTTTCTCGGTTTCTCCGTTTCTCGGTTTCTCCGTTTCTCCGTTTCTCGGTTTCTCCGTTTCTTGGTTTCTCCGTTTCTCGGTTTCTCCGTTTGTTGGTTTCTCCGATTCTCGGTTTCTCCGTTTCTCCTTTTCTCCGTTTCTCGGTTTCTCCGTTTCTCGGTTTCTCTGTTTCTCCGTTTTTCCGTTTCTCCGTTTCTCCGTTTCTCAGTTTCTTCGTATCTCCGTTTCTCCGTTTCTCGGTTTCTCCGTTTCTCCATCTCTCGGTTTCTCCGTTTCTCGGTTTCTCCGTTTCTCCGTTTCTCGGTTTTTCCATTTCTCCGTTTCTCCGTTTCACCGTTTTCTCTTCGTTTCTCCATTTATTTCTCCGATTCTCCGTTTCATTCATCGTTTCTCCATTTATTTCTCCGTTTCTCCGTTTCTTTCTTCGTTTCTCCGTTTCTTTGTTCGTTTCTCCATTTCTTTGTTCGTGTCCCCATTTATTTCTCTGTTTCGCCGTTTGTTTCTTCGTTTCTCCGTTTCGTTGTTCGTTTCTCCGATTCTTTGTTCGTTTCTCCGTTTCTCCGTTTCTTTGTTTCTTTGTTCATTTCTCCGTTTCTTTCATCGTTTCTCCGTTTCTTTGTTCGTTTCTCCGTTTCTTTCTTCTTTTCTCCGTTTCTTTCTTCGTTTCTCCGTTTCTTTCTTCGTTTCTCCGTTTCTTTCTTCGTTTCTCCGTTTCTCTCTTCGTTTCTCCGTTTCTTCCTTCGTTCCTTCGTTTCTCCGTTACGATTAAATGATTGTAATAGTTATAATTTCTATTATAAATCATTTGAGCTATAGTTAAATTATACACTAATACTCTAAATACATATTTAATGTATTTTTTAATCTCTTTAGCTTCCAGAAGAATTTTCTTTATCATATTTACTGTATATAATAATTTACACAGAATCGGAAATAAATATAATTATTCATTTATAATAATTATTTTTTAATCATTTATTTTAAAAATTGGGATGTACTCTTTAAATGGTCGATTCATTTCTTTAATTTATTCATTAAATTGAATTAATCTATTCTTTATAATAACTTTAATAAAATTAATCCCTATAATTATTATAGAACTCGTATTAAAATTTAATAATGAAATTTATTTCATTTGCCTAATTAATGTAATTATTGCCCCTATCATTTGCTTAAATAAAAAATTAATCAAAATAATTATAGGATATTCATCTGTTATACAAACATCTATTATAGTTATTTTATTAATAATTAACAAAAATACATTTTTAACATATTTCATTTTATATTCAATAATTTCTTCAATTTTAATTTTTATATTTAAAATAATACAGATTAATTCTTCTTCCTTATTTAATATATTAACCTCTAATAAAAGAAAAATTATTTTATACTGAATAATTATTATGGACACAAATTTCCCACCTATAGCACTCTTTATACTGAAATGAATCGTCCTAGAAACATTAATAAATTCAAGAATAAAATTTATACTTTTAATAATTGTATATCTTTTTATAAGATTAATTACATCATGAAATTATTTAAATATATCCTTCTTATATTTTTTCCCTTCAATTAAATAAAAAATATATAACTAAATTAACCTTAATTTTCTAAACTATTATCTATTTATAACTTTTTTAATATTTATATTTATATTTATGATCTACTGGTTATATTAATTTTTAGCATAATTAATATATGTATTCAACAAATCACAAAAATATTGGGATATTATATTTCATATCAGCTATATGATCTGGTATAATTGATTCTTCTTTAAGGATACTAATTCGAATAGAATTAAATAGGCCAGGAACTTGAATTAATATCGACCAAATTTATAACTCAATTGTAACATCACATGCTTTTGTAATAATTTTTTTTATAGTTTTACCATTTATAATCGGAGGATTCGGGAACTGAATAATTCCCTTAATAATTGGATCCCCTGATACAGCATTTCCCCGAATAAATAATATAAGATTGTGACTAATCCCCCCTTCATTATTACTTTTAATTCTTACAACACTATTATTCCCAGGCTCGGGAACTGGACGAACAATCTACCCTCCTTTGTCATCAAATCTTTATCACCCATCTTCATCTATAGACTTAACAATTTTTTCTTTGCATATTGCAGGTATCTCTTCAATTATAGGATCAATTAATTTTGTTGTTACAATTCTTAAAATAAAAAATAATGCTTTAAAATTCGATCAAATATCCTTATTTGCTTGGTCAGTATTAATTACTACAATTTTGCTTCTTCTCTCACTACCTGTATTAGCCGGAGCTATTACTATGTTATTAACAGCCCGAAATTTAAATACTTCCTTTTTTGATCCTACTGAGGGAGGGGACCCAATTTTATTTCAACATTTATTTTGATTTTTTGAGCATCCTGAAGTCTATATTTTAATTTTACCCGGGTTTGGATTAATCTCCCATATCATTTTCAATGAAAGAGGGAAAAAGTAAACTTTTGGGAACCTAGGGATAGTTTATGCAATACTCGGAATTGGATTTCTAGGATTTATTGTGTGAGCACATCACATATTCACAGTAGGCTTTGATGTAGACACACGAGCTTATTTCACTTGGGCAACTATAATCATTGCAATTCCCACAGGAATCAAAGTATTTAGATGACTAGCTACGTACTACGGGTCAAAACTTATTATTAATCCTTCTCTTATTTGATAATTTGGCTTTATTTTTTTATTTACAATAGGAGGATTAACAGGAATTATATTATCAAACTCATCTATTGATATTATACTACATGATACATACTATGTTGTCTCTCATTTCCACTATGTACTGTCAATAGGAGCAATATTTTCTATTATTGCTTCATTAATTCATTGATTCCCTTTATTCACAGGATTTACCCTAAATCAATTTTATCTTAAAACTCAATTTTATATAATATTTATTGGGGTAAATATAACTTTTTTCCATCAGCATTTTTTAGGAATGATAGGAATACCTCGACGTTATTCAGATTACCCGGATTCCTACTACTGTGAAAATTTATTATCATCTATTGGCTCAATAATTTCATTCAAAAGAATAATTTTACTCTTGTTTATTATATTGGAGAGATTTATAACTAAACGTCTAGCTATATTTAAATTTAATCAATCATCACTAGAATGACCCCAAAACTTTTCCCCAAAAGACCACTCATTCCTCTCTATTCCTCTAATTATTAAAAACAAATCTTAATATGGCAGATTAGTGCATGAATTTAAGATTCATTTATAAAATTTAATATTTTTATTGAAAATGTCCCATTGAAAAATAATTAATTTCCAAGACCCCAATTCGCCATATGCCGATAATTTAAATCTTTTTCACAACTTCACAATAATTATAATAATTATAATCTCTTCATTAACTCTAATAATTATGTTAGATATTTTTACTAATAAATTTATCAATCGATTTTTACTTAAAAATCATCATATTGAAATTGTATGAACTTTACTCCCAATAATAATTTTAGGAGTAATTGCACTTCCTTCTTTAAAAACCCTATATTTTATTGATGAACTATGAATACCCGTATACTTAACAATCAAATCAATTGGGCACCAATAATATTGATCCTATGAATACCCAGAATTTAATAATTTAAATTTTGACTCCTATATAGATAAAGATTTAAATAATATTTACATTTTTCGTCTCCTAGACGTAGATAATCGAATAATTATTCCATCTAATACACTAATTCGAATATTAACAACATCAAACGACGTAATTCACTCTTGAACTGTTCCGTCTTTAGGCTTAAAAATAGACTCAGTACCAGGGCGAATTAACCAAATAAATTTAATTACTAATCGACCTGGAGTATTTTTCGGACAATGTTCTGAAATCTGCGGAGCTAATCACAGATTTATGCCAATTGTTGTGGAAAGAACTAATTATTCAAACTTTATTAATTGAATTAACAACCAAAATTAAATTTTAACCTACTCATATAATATTTAATTAAATCAAATCATTAGATGTCTGACAAAAGAATTGATATTTTAAATCAAATTATAGTAATAAATTACTTCTAATGATTAAATAAACCTAATTAAAATTAGTTAAATCTATAACATTAAATTGTCATTTTAAAATTATTACAAAATAATATTTTTGTCATAAAATAAAATAAATATAATTTGATTTTTAATCAAATTAAAAACTTACCTTCTTATGAAAATATATATACACTTCATCCCTCAAATAATACCCCTTCACTGATCATCTTTATATTTAACTATTCTAATCTTATTAATTATTATACTTTCAAATATTTATTTTATCAACATTAATAAAATAAAATTATTGACAATAAAAAAATTTTACCTGAATAATTGAACAAATATATGATAAATGATATCAAACTTATTTTCTATTTTTGACCCATCGACAAGAAATAATTTATCATTAAATTGATTTAGACTTACACTGCCATTCATTTTTATCCCAATAAAATTTTGAGTTCTAAATTCACGATATCAAACATTTTGAAACATATATTTAAAATTTTTACACTCAGAATTTAAAATCTTGACAAAAAAAAACTTTACTAAAAATTTACTAATCTTTAACAGACTTATATTTATAATCCTATTTTTTAATTTTTTAGGATTATTCCCATACATTTTTACCTCTTCAAGACATGTATCAATTAATTTATCTATATCATTATTTATATGAATTAGATTTATAATTTTTGGGTGGACTATCAATGCTAAAAAAATATTTATTCACCTAGTACCAAGAAACACCCCCTTTATATTAATAAATTTTATAGTATTAATTGAAACAATTAGAAACATTATTCGACCCTGAACATTAACTATTCGATTAACAGCTAATATACTAGCAGGGCATCTTCTACTATCTTTATTAGGCTCAACTGTTAGAAAATTTCTAATTTGGATACCTTTTACAATTTTAATTCAAAACATATTATTTATTTTAGAAATTTCAGTCTCCTTAATTCAAATATACGTATTTATTATTTTATTAACCCTATATTTTAATGAATCAAATTATGAAAATATTTACGCATCCTTACCACATAGTTACCCCAAGACCATGACCTTTAATTACTTCTATAAATATTATAAATTTATTTATAAGATTAATTTTATTCACAAATTGGAAACTTTTTACCCTATTAGTAACAAATCCCTTATATTAATTACTTGCTTATCATTATGATGACGTGATACCATTCGAGAAAGAACATTTCAAGGATTTCACTCTCAATCAATTCATTCTATATTAAAAATAAGTATATTATTATTTATTATTTCTGAACTAGTTTTCTTTATTTCTTTTTTTTGGACATATATTCATAACTCAATTTCCCCAAGAATTGAACTAGGTATAAATTGACCCCCTATATCAATTAAAATACTAAATCCATTTGATATCCCATTATTAAATTCTATCATTTTAATTTCCTTCGGATTTACATTAACCTTAAGGCATAATTTTCTTTTGTTAGAAAATAAAATTTATAGAAAAATTTATCTTTTATACACATGATTATTAAGTATAATTTTTATAAGTCTTCAATTTAATGAATATAAACAATCTTCTTTTTCTATAAATGATGGGATTTTTGGATCAATTTTTTACATAGCAACAGGATTCCATGGATTACATGTTTTAATTGGGGGCTTTATATTATCAATTATTATAATTCGAATAAATAATAATCACTTTTCTTCAATTCGTCATTTTAATTTTACAGCTGCTATCTGATTCTGACATTTTGTAGATGTTGTATGATTATTTCTATATATAATAATTTACTGATGAATATATTAATAAAAAATAAATATAATAAATAATTATATTTAACTTATAATTAAATTTTTATTGTTTAAATATGTTTAAAACGATTCATATTTTCATTAAAATAATAATTATTCTAATTATTCCCATAATTATTTTTATTGCAAATCACTTATTTTCATTAACCAATTTTAAAAATCGCGAAAAAATTTCTCCTTTCGAATGTGGATTTGACCCACTATCAGAAAATCGCCTACCATTTTCCATTAATTTTTATTTAATTGCTTTAATCTTTTTAATTTTCGATATCGAAATTATATTAATTGTTCCTATAATCACTACTCTTAATAAATATTATGAAATAACCACTTTTTATTCTTTTATTTCTATCATCTGAATTCCACTATTGACCCTCTGACTAGAATGATACATAAAATTTCTAAAATGACACTTTAATTGAAACCAAAATAGAGGTAAATTATGTTTAATAATTTCATTGAATTAAATCTCCAATTAATTGCATATTGTACTATATATTGTAGTATAATACAATATAATTAATTTCGAATTAATAGCTTGATTTAATAAATCATATATATATATAGTATAATAAAATATAATTAATTTCCAATTAATAGCTTGATTTAATAAATATATACATATTCTATACACCAATTTGGAGAGATATTTATTAATATATATAGTATAATAAAATCATTGATTTATCTTTATACTGAAAATATAATATTTTTATAAACCATATAAACTTCGGTATTAGTTAAATTATAAAACTTAATTTGCTATTAAAAATCAATAATAAAATTATACCTATATTATCATAATTTAGAAATAAAATGATTTTAATCATTTTAAAAGAATTAGAAATTCTTTTATTTTATTTCTGTCTAAAAATACAAAATATGCATTATCCTAATATTTTCAATATTATACTGTTTAAGCTATTTAAACAATACAAATTTAATAAAAACATCCCTATCAAAAATAAAATATACCACACTATTATATTAATAATATTAAATTTTACCCCTTCAATTAATTTTCTTAATCTTACTAATCAATAAATATTTAAACCATAAATTAATTCAAATCACCCGTTTTCAACACAAACTTCATATTTATACACTATATTAAATAAATATCCATAAAAATTTAAAAAAAAATAATTTAAACAAAATATTCTTATAATAAATTTTGATAATTTAACTAAATTAATATTTAATTTTAATCCTTTATTAAAAATTCCTCTTAATAAATAACCAACTAGATATAATTTTAACACTATATACATATCAATCCCCCCCACAGGAGTAACTACTACTTCATCCATAAAAAAATATAAATAGTAATATTATAACTATAGACCTTACCATATAACTATTTTTCCCCAAATTTACTAAAGGTCTAAAATTTAATTCTTTATTAAATAAAACCCAACTAATCAAACGAATTGTATAAGAAATAGTCAAAAAGGTAGAGATATATTTAAATTAAATAGAGATTATAATTAAATTATATTTTTCCATACAAAAATATTCTAAAAATATATCTTTAGAATAAAATCCAGACGAAAAAGGAAACCCTACCAAATTCAATAAACACAAAATCATAATTATCCTCTTTATAGGAAAAATTTTAACTAAACCGCCATATTTCCGCATATCTTGATTTCCTATTATTCAATGGATAAAATCCCCTGCACATATAAATATATTAGATTTAAATAAAGCATGCAGAATTAAATGAAAAAAAGCCAAATCTCGGTACCCTAATCTCAAAATTATTAGAATAAACCCTAATTGACTCAAAGTATTATAGAAAAAGCAATAATTTTTTTTAAATTATACTCAAAATTTGCTATTAAACCCGCCATTAATACGGTTAAACTAGAAATTAATGTTAATAAAAAATTTATATTATACATTATAATTATATTTCTATATCGATTTAGTAAATAAACTCCTGCAGTAACTAAAGTTGAAGAATGAACTAAAGAAGAAACAGGGGTAGGAGCAGTTATCGCAGCAGGTAATCAAGAAGAAAACGGTATTTGTGTTCTTTTAGTTATTCCACAAATTAATAATATCAAAATCATACAGCCTCCTATTCTATCAATCAATATATATCCCCAAGAACCCCTAACTGAAGCCAAAACAATTAAAATTAATAAACACACATCACCTACTCGATTACATAAAACCAATAAGTTACCAAACAAAATGAAATTAATACTAAACCATCCCATCCAACTAAAATACTTAAAATTCTAGGCCTTATAATTATAATACATATAGATATAATAGATATAATAAATAATAATAACATATATTTATACCGATCAATATATATATCACCCTCTATATATCCAACCCTATAAATTACAATCATCAATGAAATTAATAAAACTACTCCTAAATATATTAAACTCATAAAATCTAAATAAATTAAAAAATTTAATTTTATCCTATTTAAATTTATTAAAATCACTCCATAATGAAATCAATTTTTGTCACATAAAAATATAAACATAAAAATATAAAACTCACGCTATTAATAAATAATAAAATAAAACTATATAAAAAAAAATTCATAATTTAAAATAAAATTTATACCTTTGATTCCACAAATCAATAATTTTAATAAACTATTTCAACTTAATTATAAAACAATACTATATCTAAAAATATAAAATTTAAAGGGATTCAATGTATTAAAACTATTATACAATTAAATACTGAAGAGTTATTTATATACTTGTAAAAATAATTACCTTTCCCATGAAAAATATAAATAAAGATATATATATATATATTGAATGTAAAAAATTTAAAAAACACATAAATAAAAATAAAATTACTAACATTTTCAACAAAATAATTAAATTAATGAATAAAAATACCACCCCAATTAAATTTAAAGAAATAGGAACTGATCCGTTTCTCCGTTTCTCCGTTTCTCCGTTTCTCGGTTTCCCCGTTTCTCCGTTTCTCCGTTTCTCGGTTTCTCCGTTTCTCCGTTTCTCCGATTCTCCGTTTCTCAGTTTTCCGTTTCTCTGTATCTCCGTTTCTCCGTTTCTCCGTTTCTCCGTTTCTCCGTTTCTTTGTTCGTTCCTCCGTTTCTTTCTTCGTTTCTCCGTTTATTTCTTCGTTTCTCCATTTATTTCTCCGTTTCTCCGTTTCTTTGTTCGTTTCTCCGTTTCTTTCTTCGTTTCTCCGTTTCTTTCTTCGTTTCTCCGTTTCTTTCTTCGTTTCTCCGTCTCTTCCTTCGTTTCTTCGTTTCTCCGTTTCTCCGTTTCTCCGTTTCTTTGTTTCTCCGTTTATTTCTTCGTTTCTCCATTTATTTCTCCGTTTCTCCGTTTCTTTGTTCGTTTCTCCGTTTCTCCGTTTCTCCGTTTCTCCGTTTCTCCGTTTCTCCGTTTCTCCGTTTCTCCGTTTCTCCGTTTCTCCGTTTCTCCGTTTCTCCGTTTCTCCGTTTCTCCGTTTCTCCGTTTCTCCGTTTCTCCGTTTCTCCGTTTCTCCGTTTCTCCGTTTCTCCGTTTCTCCGTTCTTCGTTTCTCCGTTTCTCCGTTTCTCGGTTTCGTCCGTTCTCCGTTTCTCGGTTTCTCCGTTTCTCCGTTTCTTCGTTTCTCCGTTTCTCCGTTTCTCCGTTTCTCCGTTTCTCCGTTTCTCCGTTTCTCCGTTTCTCCGTTTCTCCGTTTCTCCGTTTCTCCGTTTCTCCGTTTCTCCGTTTAGATTAAATGATTATAATAATTTTGATCGTACTTCAAAGTAAAGAGATGTTTCTTAAAGTTTTAAAACATGGAAAGTAATAATTGTCTATGAGATATATCAATTTAACATTTGATTAATACTTGAAGAATCGAAATTTTTGGTATTTTCCTGATACCAAAGGTTTTTCAGGAATAAATTTTAGAAAATGTTTGATTTTGGGACTCTTGGTGTCAGTGTACGATATGCGAGGAAGTGGCACGATTTCGCGGATTCTTAGAATTGACGTCAAATTCCAAGAATTTCCGCGAATCGAAATTTTGTTGTACTTTCGAACGAATTTCTGAATCATGGATCCCGATTTTCTTTGTATCAGGAGAACATGATAGTTGAGGACATATAGTTTTAAGTAGTTTTAGCAGTTTGATAGGATCGGGTTAAAGAAATGGAAACAAATAATGGACAAAAATAAAGTTTCTGCTGTCAGTGAAATTGATTTTATTTCAATACATCAATTGAACTTGTTGAAAGTACTGTACCCTAAAGTACTTTACTGTACCGTAAAAATTACTATTCTAAACTCGCAGCCGATTAGCTCGGTACTACCCACGACGAATAATTACTGTTCGTCGCGAGTAATACCGATTACCAGGTCTTACCACGTGGAGGTTGCTGCGAGCGGAGACCCGGAGAGAGATAGATGGAATCAAAGTTCCATCGATTTCCCTCGACACCCGATACAAACGAAGATACTAAACCAAAGAGATGGAAGGAATCAATGTTCCTTCGATCTCCTCGTTTAGTTCTGCCAAGCAATTACATTATGGAAAAATTAGGCAAAATTGGAAAAGACGCGACACGAACCGTGCAATTGGTCCTACTAGGTCGGTCCCGTTTCCCCTCAGTGGGCCCGATTAAAGAGGAAATGCACGACGCCGTCCACTCATATAGAGTGCCCCGTTTCTCCCAACTCCGCGTCAGGAACCACGCAAAGCGTGGACCTGACTCACGGAGGATGACGAAGAGAGGGTCTTATGGCACAGGGATTCCACAGGGACCGATGCGAACACCTGCCCCTGTGGTCGCAGCATGTCCTCTCTGGAAGCGGACGCACCAGAAGAGACGGCGATCGACCGTTCGGACCACCTACACGGCCGGTCACTTGCTTATGCAACAAGCAGTGATGACCGGGCTGAAGAACGAGGAAGCAAGCAAAAATAAGCTAAAGATTGCATAATTGCTTTACAGATAACAGATATTTGTACACGGTGGCCTTAAAATTAACTTATTCCAAGCTTAACTAAAGATCCCACGGCGGTTGCAACGATAGTGTCCTCTTCGTTCTTCGTTCTTTGTTCTTCGTTCTTCGTTCTTCGTTCTTCGTTCTTCGTTCTTCGTTCTTCGTTCTTCGTTCTTCGTTCTTCGTTCTTCGTTCTTCGTTCTTCGTTCTTCGTTCTTCGTTCTTCGTTCTTCGTTCTTCGTTCTTCGTTCTTCGTTCTTCGTTCTTCGTTCTCCGGTGTGCCTACCTAAGAGAAACCTAAAGTCAAGGCATGATAAAAAAAATGATAGAAAATAGAAATGAAGTTGGTTAGTGATTAAATACAGTCATTCAGTAACAAAGGAAATAAAGGCAAGAATGACAAAAAAATAAACATGGAAAAACAAGTACAAAGTAAAATCAGAGAACAAATAAAATAAATTACAGAAAGAAACAATTAAAAACCAAAGAAAGGATTGAGATAATGGTCGCCAGTACTGACCACCGCCTACCGGCGGCCAGTACCGGTTACCAAGGTGGGGGTCCCCCTTCCATAAACCTAAAACGAAGAGATCCATCCACCTCCGAAGCTCCAGGAAGAATGAAATTTTAAACAACCGGGGGCTCCTTATATACCCTCCGTAAGGTCACTTACCGGTTCTTCCATTGTCTTTGTTCGATCTAATCGAAATTTTCGAAGGCGAACGGTTTCGGTGAATGTTTGTTCATTTCCGCGATTGTTAGTAACATTTATACATGTTCCCAATATTGATCGAACAATGTGCATCTTATTTATGTATTGCAATTAATTAAGAAACTTATAGAAATTGATTTTGATCGAGACTCGATGTTAAAACGTGTTTCGTAAAGTTTTGAAGCATGGAAAGTAACAATTGTTCATTAAATGCATTAAGTTAACATTTGTTTAATTCTTATAATTTACACAATACGCGTAGAATTGTGTTTTTTACATAAAAGTGCCGAAATTCAATTAATCGCTTTTTTAGATAGAAAAATCATCGCGATGAAGACTTGTGAATCGATAATCGATACCTGTAGCCTTGAAAATGTCAGTTGGATCTCAGCGAAAAATTCCTTCGCGAACAAAGAATATTTCAACGAAATGATATTTTAAGCCATTATTTATACTAGAACATTGTTAATAATTGTTTAATCTACAGTCCTACGACGGTTGATAATAAATATGATAAATAAACATCGAGATATTGCGAAATCTTCGAAGGCGGACGGTTTCGGTTAATGTTTGTTCATTTCCGCGATTGTTATTAACATTTATGCATGTTCCCAATATTGATCGAACAATATGCACCTTATTTAGGTATCATAAATCATTAGTTAGTTTTCAGAAATTAATTGATTTCGAAAATGAAAGCAAAATATTGATATTCATATATTTCTCGATTTGCAACCTAAATTAATCTTTATAAGCAAATTATTCATTTACAATGCAAAAGAAAATGCATTTTGTAACATTCATATTCCCAACTTTTACAGTGCAAACCATTAATTAGTTTACAAATGTTAATTTTCATAAAAAATGGAGAAATATATGTATACCAAACTCTTCGTTAAATTTTCCGATAAAATTTAATTCACATACTGTAACATAAAAGTTCGGAACGTGGAAAAATGTTTCTTACAATCGCCTAGAGACATAAACATTCGCTAAAGCAATTCGCCTTCCCAGATTTCGCAATATCTTGATGTTTGTTTATCATAATTATTAACAACCGTCGTAGGACCGTAGATTAAACAATTATTAACAATGTCCTAGTATAAATAATGGCTTAAAATATCATTTCGTTGAAATATTCTTTGTTCGCGATGGAATTGTTCTTATTGAGATCAAACCGACATTGTCAAGGCTGGAAATGTTTATCGATTCACAAACGTCTATCACG
Organism: Ptiloglossa arizonensis; assembly: GCF_051014685.1. Classification (NCBI taxonomy): domain Eukaryota; kingdom Metazoa; phylum Arthropoda; class Insecta; order Hymenoptera; family Colletidae; genus Ptiloglossa; species Ptiloglossa arizonensis. The sequence continues at coordinate 24,839 of NW_027479067.1, forward strand.
ATGGTTTTTCTGTCTAGAAAAGCGATTAATTGAATTTCGACGCTTTTATTGTTCTTATTGAGATCAAACCGACATTGTCAAGGCTGGAAATGTTTATCGATTCACAAACGTCTATCACGATGGTTTTTCTGTCTAGAAAAGCGATTAATTGAATTTCGACGCTTTTACATCAAGAATACAGCTTCCACGCATAATCCGAAAATTATAAGAACGAAACAAATGTTAAATTAATGTATCTGATAAACAATTGTTACTTTCCATGCTTTGAAACATTAAGAAACACGTTTATACCTCGAATCTCGGTCAAAATTAATTGCTGTAGGCGAATCAATCATATTTAATGCATAAATAAGATGCATATTGTAAGATAAATGTTCGGAACACGTATAAATGTTAGTAACAATCGCGAAAGTTAACAAATATGTTCTCCAAGAGACGGCAACCCATATAATTACCACGTTGCAAATGTTTGGAATTTCAGATCATATTTGCGAGCATCACAAACAATAATTTCGATATGTAGAGAAATATTTATTTATTTTATCGCACGGTAGGGAATATTATACAAATGGGATTACATATCTTTAATGTCGGTAAATTTATGCTCGTGGCGCTATCTATTGGTGGAAATAAGAACAATTCCTCAACAAACTTGAGCGTTTCTCCGCCAGGTGTTTTCACACCTTAAGTGTAGGTTACCTATTCTCTAGTAGATGGCAACCCACTTCATTGCCGTGTGACATATGTGTGTCACTGAGCGTTCAGAATATATATTTGCATATATACAGACTATAATTTCGATATGTAGAGAAATATTCATTTATTTTATCGCACGGTTACTTCGATTGTCTTTGTTCAATCTAACAAATATTTCCAGAAAGTGATGACTTTCAAGCCATTATTTATGCTAAAACAATGTTAATAATTGTTTAATCTACGGTCCCACGACGCTTGTTAATAATTCTGATGAATGAACATCAAGATATTGCGAAATCTGCGAAGGGGAACGGTTTCAGTGAATTGTTGTTCATCCACGCGATTGTTATTAACATTTATGCATGTTTCGAACATTTATGTGAGAGAATGCATCTTAGTTATGCATTGTAAATTATTGATTTGCCTATAGAAATTAAATTTCATCGAGAATTGAAGTAAAACGTGGTATTCATATGTTTCTCGATTTTCGATCGAAATTAATATTTGTAAAGTAATTAATGACTTATAATGCACAAACAAGATGCACATTGTAATGTTAATATTCGGAACGTGCGTAAATGTTAATAACAATCACGGAAATGAAAAAACATTTACCAAAACCGTTCTTCTTCATAGATTTTGCAATATCTTGATGTTTATTTATCATAATCATTAACAACCGTCGTTGGACCATATTTTAAACAATTATTAACAATGTCCTAGTATAAATAATGGCTTAAAATATCATTTCGTTAAAATATTCTTTGTTCACGAAGGAATTTTTCGTTGAGATCCAACTGATATTCTTAATGTTACAGGTATCGATGATCGATTCACAAGTGTTCATCACGATAATTTTTCTATTTAGAAAAGCGATTAATTGAATTGTGACACTTTTAAGTAAAAAATGCAACTTCTGCACGTATTGTGTAAATTATAAGAATTAAATAAATGTTAAATTAATGTACCAAATAGACAATTACTACTTTCTATGCATTAAATCTTTACGAAACACGTTTTCACTTCGAATCTCGATCAAAATCAATTTCTATAAGTTACTTAATCATTTGTAATGCATAGATAAGATGTACATTGTTCGATTAATATGGGGAGCACGCGAAAAAGTTAATAACAATCGCATATAGGAAGAAACATTCACAGAAACCGTTCGCCTTCGCAGATTTTGCAATATCTTGATGTTTATTTATCATAATTATTAATAACCGTCGTAGGACCGTAGTTTGAACAATTATTAACTATTTCCTAGTATAAATAATGTCTTAAAATATCATTTCGTTGAAATATTCTTTGTTCGCGAAGGAATTTTTCGCTGAGATCCAACTGACATTTTCAAGGCTACAGGTATCGATTATCGATTCACAAGTCTTCATCGCGATGATTTTTCTATCTAAAAAAGCGATTAATTGAATTTCGGCACTTTTATGTAAAAAATACCACTTCTACGCGTATTGTGTAAATTATAAGAATTAAACAAATGTTAAATTAATGTATTATATTTAATGAACAATTGTTACTTTCCATGCTTTAAAACTTTACGAAACACGTTTTAACATCGAGTCTCGATCAAAATCAATTTCTATAAGTTTCTTAATTAATTGCAATACATAAATAAGATGCACATTGTTCGATCAATATTGGAAACATGCATAAATGTTAGTAACAATCGCGGAAATGAACAAACATTCACCGAAACCGTTCGCCTTCGAAGATTTCGATTAGATCGAAGAAAGACAATGGAAGAAACGGTAAGTCACCTTGGGGAGGGTATATAAGGAGCCCCCGGTTGTTTAAAATTTCATTGTTCCCGAAGCCTCCGAGGTGGACGCATCTCTTCGTTTTAGGTTTATGGAAGGGGGACCCCTCACCATGGTAACCGGTAATGGCCGCCGGTAAGCGGTGGTCATTACTGGCGACCACTCTCACAATCCTTTCTTTTTTTTTTCTAACTGTTTCTTTGTCTAATTCATTTCATTTGTACTCTGATTTTAATTTCTACTTGTTTTGACATGTTTATTTTTTTCCACTAACCAAATTCATTTCTATTTTCTATTATGCCATGACTTTAGGTTTCTCTTAGGTTTCTCTTAGATACATTCTCTTAGATGTATCGGAAAACGAAGAACGAAGAACGAAGAGGACTGATGTATTGCATCCTGCGCGGGACTGTTAATTCTAAGTATAGACTAAGTTAGTTTTAAGGTTACCATGTACGAGTATCTGTGATCTGCCGAGCAATTATCCAATCTTTAACTTCTTTTTACTCGCTTGCTCGTATCTCAGTCCGGCCACCTCTGCTTGTTGGATAAGCAAGTGACCGGTCGTGTAGGTGGACCGAACGCTCGATCGCTGTCTCTTCTGGTGCGTCCGCTTTGAGAGAGAATATGCTGCGAACACAGGGGCAGGTGTTCGCACCGGTCCCTGCGGAAGTTCTTGTGCCACAAGACCCTCTCTTTGTCATCCTCCGTGAGTCAGGTCCACGCTTTGCGTGGTTCCTGACGCGGAGTTGGGAGAAACGGGGCACTCTATATGAGTGGACGGCGCCGTGCATTTCCTCTTTAATCGGGCCCACTGAGGGGAAACGGGACCGACCTAGTAGGAGCAACTCCACGGTTCGTGTCGCGTCTTTCCCAATTTTGCCTAATTTTTCCATAATGTAATTGCTTGGCAGAACTAAACAAGGAGATCGAAGGAAAATTGATTCTTTCCATCTCTTTGGTTTAGTATCTTCGCTTGTATCGCGTGTCGAGGGAGATCGATGAAACTTTGATTCCATCTATCTCTCTCCGGGTCTCCGCTCGCAGCAACCTCCACGTGGTGAGACCTGGTAATCGGTATTACTCGCGACGAAGTATCACTTACCACGAGTAACGCCGAGCTAATTGGCTGCGAACTTAGAATAATTATGTAAGATGTGAGAACAAGTAGAAAACAAGATTTTTGTAAGGCGTGTGAGAGCGTGAAGGCGTTAATGAAACCAATAACTGGAATGGCCTAGGGGAAAACTACACACACCAATGTAATCGGGCGAGTATCTACTTTCAGATGCAACAGGAATTTCTCGAGTTCGTCAATCCGTTCGCGACATATGGGAGATTGAAGTTAAGGAATGGTTGAGAACCCATCAAAATTTTCGAAAGTCTGATACTCGAAACCAATTACTACTATGATCTAGGGCAAAAATACACATACCGTTGTAATCGGGCGAGTTTCTGCTTTCAGATGCAACAGAAATTTCTCGAGTTCGTCAATCCGTTCGCGATATATGGGAGTTTGAAGTTAAGGAATGCTTGAGGAACCATCAAAATTTTCGAAAGTCTGATACTCGAAACCAATAACTACAAAGGCCTAGGGGAAAAATACACATACCGTTGTAATCGGGCGAGTTTCTACTTTCACATGCAACAGGAATTTCTCGAGTTCGTCAATCCGTTCGCGAGATGTGGGAGTTTGAAATTAAGGAATGGTTGAGAAACCATCAAAATTTTCGCAATTCTGGTGCTAGAAACGAAGAACTGGAATGGCCTAGGGGAAAAGTACACACACAATTGTAATCGGTCGACTTTCTACTTTCAGATGCAACAGGAATTTCTCGAGTTCGTCAACCCGTTCGCGAGATATGGGAGTTTGAAGGTACGGAATGGTTGAGAACCCATCAAAATTTTCGCAAGTCGGATACTCGAAACCAATAACTACAATGGCCCAGGGGAAAAACACACATACCGTTGTAATAGGGACAGTTTCTACTTTCAGATGCAACAGGAATTTCTCTAGTTCGTCAATCCGTTCGCGAGATATGGGAGTTTGAAGTTAAGGAATGCTTGAGAAACCATACAAATTTTCGAAAGTCTGATACTCGAAACCAATAACTACAAAGGCCTACGGGAAAAATACACATACCTTTGTAATCGGTCGAGTTTCCACTTTCAGATGCAACAAGAATTTCTCGAGTTCGTCAATCCGTTCGCGAGATATGGGAATTTGAAGTTAAGGAATGGTTCAGAAACCATCAAAATTTTCGCAATTCTGATGCTAGAAACGAATAACTGGAATGGCCTAGGGGAAATGTACTCACACCGTTGTAACCGGGCGAGTTTCTACTTTCAGATGCAACAGGAAATAATCGAGTTCGTCAATCCGTTCGCGAGATATGGGAGTTTGAAGTTAAGGAATTCTTGAGAAACCATCAAAATTTTCGCAATTCTGATACTCGAAACCAATAACTACTATGATCTAGTGCAAAAATACACATACCGTTGTAATCGGGCGAGTTTCTGCTTTCAGATGAAACAGAAATTTCTCGAGTTCGTCAACCCGTTCGCGAGATTTGGGATTTTGAAGATAAGGAATGCTTGAGAAACCATCAAAATTTTCGGAAGTCTGATACTCGAAACCAATAACTACAAGGCCTAGGGGAAAAATACACATACGATTTAATCGGCGAGTTTCTACTTTCACATGCAACAGGAATTTTTCTCGAGTTCGTCAATCCGTTCGCGAGATATGGAAGTGTGAAGTTAAGGAAGGTTGGAAACCATCAAAAATTTCGCTGGTCTGTTTACTCGAAACCAATAACTGGAATGGTCTAGGGGAAAGTACACACACCAATGTAATCGGGCGAGTGTCTACTTTCAGATGCAACAGGAATTTCTCGAGTTCGTCAATCCGTTCGCGAGATATGGAGTTTGAAGTTAAGGAATGGTTTGAGAAACCATCAAAACTTTCGCTGGACTGATACTCGAACCAATAACTGAATGGCCTAGGGAAAAAATACACATACCGTTGTAATCGGCCGAGTTTCTACTTTCACATGCAACGGGAATTTCCCGAGTTCGTCAATCCGTTCGCGAGATATGGGAGATTGAAGTTAAGGAATGGTTGAGAAACCATCAAAATTTTCGCAATTCTGATGCTAGAAACGAATAACTGGAATGGCCTAGGGGAAAAGTACACACACCATTGTAATCGGTCGACCTTCTGCTTTCAGATGCAACAGGAAATACTCGAGTTCGTCAATCCGTTCGCGAGATATGGGAGCTTGAAGTTAAGGAATGCTTGAGAAACCATCAAAATTTTCGAAAGTCTGATACTCGAAACAAATAACTACTATGATCTAGGGCAAAAATACACATACCGTTGTAATCGGGCGAGTTTCTGCTTTCAGATGCAACAGAAATTTCTCGAGTTCGTCAATCCGTTCGCGAGATATGGGAGTTTGAAGGTACGGAATGGTTGAGAAACCATCAAAATTTTCGCAAGTCTGATACTCGAAACCAATAACTACAATGGCCCAGGGGAAAAACACACATACCGTTGTAATAGGGACAGTTTCTACTTTCAGATGCAACAGGAATTTCTCTAGTTCGTCAATCCGTTCGCGAGATATGGGAGTTTGAAGTTAAGGAATGCTTGAGAAACCATAAAAATTATCGAAAGTCTGATACTCGAAACCAATAACTACAAAGGCCTACGGGAAAAATACACATACCTTTGTAATCGGTCGAGTTTCCACTTTCAGATGCAACAAGAATTTCTCGAGTTCGTCAATCCGTTCGCGAGATATGAGAGTTTGAAGTTAAAGAATGGTTCAGAAACCATCAAAATTTTCGCAATTCTGATGCTAGAAACGAATAACTGGAATGGCCTAGGGGAAAAGTACACACACCATTGTAATCGGTCGACTTTCTACTTTCAGATGCAACAGGAAATAATCGAGTTCGTCAATCCGTTCGCGAGATATGGGAGTTTGAAGTTAAGGAATTCTTGAGAAACCATCAAAATTTTCGCAATTCTGATACTCGAAACCAATAACTAGTATGATCTAGGGCAAAAATACACATACCGTTGTAATCGGGCGAGTTTCTGCTTTCAGATGAAACAGAAATTTCTCGAGTTCGTCAACCCGTTCGCGAGATTTGGGAGTTTGAAGATAAGGAATGCTTGAGAAACCATCAAAATTTTCGGAAGTCTGATACTCGAAACCAATAACTACAAAGGCCTAGGGGAAAAATACACATACCGATTTAATCGGGCGAGTTTCTACTTTCACATGCAACAGGAATTTCTCGAGTTCGTCAATCCGTTCGCGAGATATGGAAGTGTGAAGTTAAGGAATGGTTGAGAAACCATCAAAAATTTCGCTGGTCTGATACTCGAAACCAATAACTGGAATGGCCTAGGGGAAAAGTACACACACCAATGTAATCGGGCGAGTGTCTACTTTCAGATGCAACAGGAATTTCTCTAGTTCGTCAATCCGTTCGCGAGATATGGGAGTTTGAAGTTAAGGAATGGTTGAGAAACCATCAAAACTTTCGCTGGTCTGATACTCGAAACCAATAACTGGAATGGCCTAGGGGAAAAACGCACATATCTTTGTAATCGGGCGAGTTTCTACATTCAGATGCAACAGGAATTTCTCGAGTTCGTCAATCTGTTCGCGAGATATGGGAGTTTGAAGTTAAGGAATGCTTGAGAAACCATCAAAATTTTCGAAAGTCTGATACTCGAAACCAATAACTATTATGATCTAGGGCAAAAATACACATACCGTTGTAATCGGGCGAGTTTCTGCTTTCAGATGCAACAGAAATTTCTCGAGTTCGTCAATCCGTTCGCGATCTATGGGAGTTTGAAGTTAAGGAATGCTTGAGAAACCATAAAAATTTTCGAAAGTCTGATACTCGAAACCAATAACTACAAAGGCCTACGGGAAAAATACACATACCATTTGATCGGGCGAGATTCTACTTTCACATGCAACAGGAATTTCTCGAGTTCGTCAATCCGTTCGCGAGATATGGAAGTTTGGAGTTAAGGCATGCTTGAGAAACCATCAAAATTTACGCTGGTCTGATACTAAAAACCAACAACTGGAATGGCCTAGGGGAAAAGTACACAAACCGTTGTAATCGGGCGAGTTTCTGCTTTCAAATGCAACAGAAATTTCTCGAGTTCGTCAATCCGTTCGCGATCTATGGGAGTTTGAAGTTAAGGAATGCTTGAGAAACCATAACAATTTTCGCAAGTCTGATACACGAAACCAATAACTGCAAAGGCCTAGGGAAAAATACACAAACCGTTGTAATCGGGCGAGTTTCTCCTTCCACATGCAACAGGAATTTCTCGAGTACGTCAATCCGTTCGCGAGATATGGGAGTTTGGAGTTAAGGCATGCTTGAGAAACCATCAAAACTTTCGCTGGTCTGATACTCAAAACCAACAACTGGAATGGCCTAGGGGAAAAGTACACAAACCGTTGTAATCGGGCGAGTTTCTGCTTTCAGATGCAAGAGGAATTTCTCGTGTTCGTCAATCCGTTCGCGAGATATGGGAGTTTGAAATTAAGGAATGGTTGAGAAACCATCACAATTTTCGCAAGTCTGATACTCGAAACCAATAACTACTATGGCCTAGGAGAAAAATACACATACCTTTGTAATCGGGCGAGTTTCTACTTTCAGATGCAACAGGAATTTCTCGAGTTCGTCAATCCGTTCGCGATATATGGGAGTTTGAAGTTAAGGAATGGTTGAGAAACCGCCAAAATTTTCGCAAGTCTGATACTCGAAACCAATAACAACTATGGCCTAGGGCAAAAATACACATACCGATGTAATCGGGCGAGTTTTTGCTTTCAGATGCAATAGGAAATTCTCGAGTTCTTCAAACCGTTCGCGAGATATGGGGGTTTGAAATTAAGGAACGGTTGAGAAACCATCAAAATTTTCGCAAGTCTGACACTGGAAACCAATAACTACAAAGGCTTAGGGGAAAAATACACATACCGTTGTAATCAGGAGAGTTTCTTGTTCCAGATGCAACCGGAATTTCACGTGTTCGTCAATCCGTTCGCGAGATATGGGAGTTTGAAATTAAGGAATGGTTGAGAAACCATCACAATTTTCGCCAGTCTGATACTCGAAACCAATAACTACTATGGCCTAGGAGAAAAATACACATACCTTTGTAATCGGGCGAGTTTCTACTTTCAGATGCAACAGGAATTTCTCGAGTTCGTCAATCCGTTCGCGAGATATGGGAGTTTGTAGTTAAGGAATGGTTGAGAAACCGCCAAAATTTTCGCAATTCTGATAATCGAAACCAATAACTACAAAGGCCTAAGGGAAAAATACACATACCTCTGTAACCGGGCGAGTTTCTACTTTCAGATGCAACAGGAATTTCTCGAGCTCGTCAATCCGTTCGCGAGATATGGGAGTTTCAAATTAAGGAACGGTTGAGAAACCATCAAAATTTTCGCAAGTCTGATACTCGAAACCAATAACTACTGTGGCCTAGGGTAAAAGTACACTTACCTTTGTAACCGGGCGAGTTTCTACTTTCAGATGCAACAGGAATTTCTCGAGCTCGTCAATCTGTTCGCGAGATATGGGAGTTTGAAATTAAGGAACGGTTGAGAAACCATCAAAATTTTCGCAAGTCTGATACTCGAAACCAATAACTACTGTGGCCTAGGGGAAAAATACGCATACCTTTGTAATCGGGCGAGTTTCTACTTTCAGATGCAACAGGAATTTCTCGAGTTCGTCAATCCGTTCGCGAGATATGGGATTTTGTAGTTAAGGAATGGTTGAGAAACCGCCAAAATTTTCGCAAGTCTGATAATCGAAACCAATAACTACAAAGGCCTAAGGGAAAAATACACATACCTTTGTAACCGGGCGAGTTGCTACTTTCAGATGCAACAGGAATTTCTCGAGCTCGTCAATCCGTTCGCAAGTTATGGGAGTTTGAAATTAAGGAACGGTTGAGAAACCATCAAAATTTTCGCAAGTCTGGTACTCGAAACCAATAACTACTGTGGCCTAAGGTAAAAATACACATACCGTTGTAATCGGGCGAGTTTCTACTTTCAGATGCAACAGGAATTTCTCGAGCTCGTCAATCCCTTCGCGAGATATGGGAGTTTGAAATTAAGGAACGGTTGAGAAACCATCAAAATTTTCGCAAGTCTGATACTCGAAACCAATAACTACTGTGGCCTAGGGGAAAAATACACATACCTTTGTAATCGGGCGAGTTTCTCCTTCCACATGCAACAGGAATTTCTCGAGTTCGTCAATCCGTTCGCGAGATATGGGAGTTTGGAGTTAAGGCATGCTTGAGAAACCATCAAAACTTTCGCTGGTCTGATACTCAAAACCAACAACTGGAATGGCCTAGGGGAAAAGTACACAAACCGTTGTAATCGGGCGAGTTTCTGCTTTCAGATGCAAGAGGAATTTCTCGTGTTCGTCAATCCGTTCGCGAGATATGGGAGTTTGAAATTAAGGAATGGTTGAGAAACCATCACAATTTTCGCAAGTCTGATACTCGAAACCAATAACTACTATGGCATAGGAGAAAAATACACATACCTTTGTAATCGGGCGAGTTTCTACTTTCAGATGCAACAGGAATTTCTCGAGTTCGTCAATCCGTTCGCGATATATGGGAGTTTGAAGTTAACGAATGGTTGAGAAACCGCCAAAATTTTCGCAAGTCTGATACTCGAAACCAATAACAACTATGGCCTAGGGCAAAAATACACATACCGATGTAATCGGGCGAGTTTTTGCTTTCAGATGCAATAGGAAATTCTCGAGTTCTTCAAACCGTTCGCGAGATATGGGGGTTTGAAATTAAGGAACGGTTGAGAAACCATCAAAATTTTCGCAAGTCTGACACTCGAAACCAATAACTACAAAGGCTTAGGGGAAAAATACACATACCGTAGTAATCAGGAGAGTTTCTTGTTCCAGATGCAACCGGAATTTCACGTGTTCGTCAATCCGTTCGCGAGATATGGGAGTTTGAAATTAAGGAATGGTTGAGAAACCATCACAATTTTCGCCAGTCTGATACTCGAAACCAATAACTACTATTGCCTAGGGCAAAAATACACATACCGTTGTAATGGGGCGAGCTTCTACTTTCAGATGCAGCAGCAATTTCTCGAGCTCGTCAATCCGTTCGCGAGATATGGGAGTTTGAAATTAAGGAACGGTAGAGAAACCATCAAAATTTTCGCAAGTCTGATACTCGAAACCAATAACTACTGTGGCCTAGGGTAAAAGTACACTTACCTTTGTAACCGGGCGAGTTTCTACTTTCAGATGCAACAGGAATTTCTCGAGCTCGTCAATCTGTTCGCGAGATATGGGAGTTTGAAATTAAGGAACGGTTGAGAAACCATCAAAATTTTCGCAAGTCTGATACTCGAAACCAATAACTACTGTGGCCTAGGGGAAAAATACGCATACCTTTGTAATCGGGCGAGTTTCTACTTTCAGATGCAACAGGAATTTCTCGAGTTCGTCAATCCGTTCGCGAGATATGGGATTTTGTAGTTAAGGAATGGTTGAGAAACCGCCAAAATTTTCGCAAGTCTGATAATCGAAACCAATAACTACAAAGGCCTAAGGGAAAAATACACATACCTTTGTAACCGGGCGAGTTGCTACTTTCAGATGCAACAGGAATTTCTCGAGCTCGTCAATCCGTTCGCAAGATATGGGAGTTTGAAATTAAGGAACGGTTGAGAAACCATCAAAATTTTCGCAAGTCTGGTACTCGAAACCAATAACTACTGTGGCCTAAGGTAAAAATACACATACCGTTGTAATCGGGCGAGTATCTACTTTCAGATGCAACAGGAATTTCTCGAGCTCGTCAATCCCTTCGCGAGATATGGGAGTTTGAAATTAAGGAACGGTTGAGAAACCATCAAAATTTTCGCAAGTCTGATACTCGAAACCAATAACTACTGTGACCTAGGGGAAAAATACACATACCTTTGTAATCGGGCGAGTTTCTACTTTCAGATGCAACAGGAATTTCTCGAGTTCGTCAATCTGTTCGCGAGATATGGGTGTTTGTAGTTAAGGAATGGTTGAGAAACCGCTAAAATTTTCGCAAGTCTGATAATCGAAACCAATAACTACAAAGGCCTAAGGGAAAAATACACATACCGTTGTAACCGGGCGAGTTGCTACTTTCAGATGCAACAGGAATTTCTCGAGCTCGTCAATCCGTTCGCGAGATATGGGAGTTTGAAATTAAGGAACGGTTGAGAAACCATCAAAATTTTCGCAAGTCTGATACTCGAAACCAATAACTACTGTGGCCTAGGGGAAAAATACACATACCATTGTAATTGGGCGAGTTTCTACTTTCTGATGCAACAGGAATTTCTCGAGTATGTCAATCCGTTCGCGAGATATGGGAGTTTGAAATTAAGGCACGGTTGAGAAACCATCAAAATTTTCGCAAGTCTGATAATCGAAACCAATAACTACAAAGGCCTAAGGGAAAAATACACATACCATTGTAACCGGGCGAGTTGCTACTTTCAGATGCAACAGAAATTTCTCGAGTTCGTCAATCCGTTCGCGATCTATGGGAGTTTGAAGTTAAGGAACGGTTGAGAAACCATCAAAATTTTCGCAAGTCTGATACTCGAAACCAATAACTACTGTGGCCTAGGGGAAAAATACGCATACCTTTGTAATCGGGCGAGTTTCTACTTTCAGATGCAACAGGAATTTCTCGAGTTCGTCAATCCGTTCGCGAGATATGGGATTTTGTATTTAAGGAATGGTTGAGAAACCGCCAAAATTTTCGCAAGTCTGATAATCGAAACCAATAACTACAAAGGCCTAAGGGAAAAATACACATACCTTTGTAACCGGGCGAGTTGTTACTTTCAGATGCAACAGGAATTTCTCGAGCTCGTCAATCCGTTCGCAAGATATGGGAGTTTGAAATTAAGGAACGGTTGAGAAACCATCAAAATTTTCGCAAGTCTGGTACTCGAAACCAATAACTACTGTGGCCTAAGGTAAAAATACACATACCGTTGTAATCGGGCGAGTTTCTACTTTCAGATGCAACAGGAATTTCTCGAGCTCGTCAATCCCTTCGCGAGATATGGGAGTTTGAAATTAAGGAACGGTTGAGAAACCATCAAAATTTTCGCAAGTCTGATACTCGAAACCAATAACTACTGTGGCCTAGGGGAAAAATACACATACCTTTGTAATCGGGCGAGTTTCTCCTTCCACATGCAACAGGAATTTCTCGAGTTCGTCAATCCGTTCGCGAGATATGGGAGTTTGGAGTTAAGGCATGCTTGAGAAACCATCAAAACTTTCGCTGGTCTGATACTCAAAACCAACAACTGGAATGGCCTAGGGGAAAAGTACACAAACCGTTGTAATCGGGCGAGTTTCTGCTTTCAGATGCAAGAGGAATTTCTCGTGTTCGTCAATCCGTTCGCGAGATATGGGAGTTTGAAATTAAGGAATGGTTGAGAAACCATCACAATTTTCGCAAGTCTGATACTCGAAACCAATAACTACTATGGCCTAGGGGAAAAATACACATACCTTTGTAATCGGGCGAGTTTCTACTTTCAGATGCAACAGGAATTTCTCGAGTTCGTCAATCCGTTCGCGATATATGGGAGTTTGAAGTTAAGGAATGGTTGAGAAACCGCCAAAATTTTCGCAAGTCTGATACTCGAAACCAATAACAACTATGGCCTAGGGCAAAAATACACATACCGATGTAATCGGGCGAGTTTATGCTTTCAGATGCAATAGGAAATTCTCGAGTTCTTCAAACCGTTCGCGAGATATGGGGGTTTGAAATTAAGGAACGGTTGAGAAACCATCAAAATTTTCGCAAGTCTGACACTCGAAACCAATAACTACAAAGGCTTAGGGGAAAAATACACATACCGTTGTAATCAGGAGAGTTTCTTGTTCCAGATGCAACCGGAATTTCACGTGTTCGTCAATCCGTTCGCGACATATGGGAGTTTGAAATTAAGGAATGGTTGAGAAACCATCACAATTTTCGCCAGTCTGATACTCGAAACCAATAACTACTATGGCCTAGGAGAAAAATACACATACCTTTGTAATCGGGCGAGTTTCTACTTTCAGATGCAACAGGAATTTCTCGAGTTCGTCAATCCGTTCGCGAGATATGGGAGTTTGTAGTTAAGGAATGGTTGAGAAACCGCCAAAATTTTCGCAATTCTGATAATCGAAACCAATAACTACAAAGGCCTAATGGAAAAATACACATACCTCTGTAACCGGGCGAGTTTCTACTTTCAGATGCAACAGGAATTTCTCGAGCTCGTCAATCCGTTCGCGAGATATGGGAGTTTGAAATTAAGGAACGGTTGAGAAACCATCAAAATTTTCGCAAGTCTGATACTCGAAACCAATAACTACTGTGGCCTAGGGTAAAAGTACACTTACCTTTGTAACCGGGCGAGTTTCTACTTTCAGATGCAACAGGAATTTCTCGAGCTCGTCAATCTGTTCGCGAGATATGGGAGTTTGAAATTAAGGAACGGTTGAGAAACCATCAAAATTTTCGCAAGTCCGATACTCGAAACCAATAACTACTGTGGCCTAGGGGAAAAATACGCATACCTTTGTAATCGGGCGAGTTTCTACTTTCAGATGCAACAGGAATTTCTCGAGTTCGTCAATCCGTTCGCGAGATATGGGATTTTGTAGTTAAGGAATGGTTGAGAAACCGCCAAAATTTTCGCAAGTCTGATAATCGAAACCAATAACTACAAAGGCCTAAGGGAAAAATACACATACCTTTGTAACCGGGCGAGTTGCTACTTTCAGATGCAACAGGAATTTCTCGAGCTCGTCAATCCGTTCGCAAGATATGGGAGTTTGAAATTAAGGAACGGTTGAGAAACCATAAAAATTTTCGCAAGTCTGGTACTCGAAACCAATAACTACTGTGGCCTAAGGTAAAAATACACATACCGTTGTAATCGGGCGAGTTTCTACTTTCAGATGCAACAGGAATTTCTCGAGCTCGTCAATCCCTTCGCGAGATATGGGAGTTTGAAATTAAGGAACGGTTGAGAAACCATCAAAATTTTCGCAAGTCTGATACTCGAAACCAATAACTACTGTGGCCTAGGGGAAAAATACACATACCTTTGTAATCGGGCGAGTTTCTACTTTCAGATGCAACAGGAATTTCTCGAGTTCGTCAATCTGTTCGCGAGATATGGGTGTTTGTAGTTAAGGAATGGTTGAGAAACCGCTAAAATTTTCGCAAGTCTGATAATCGAAACCAATAACTACAAAGGCCTAAGGGAAAAATACACATACCTTTGTAACCGGGCGAGTTGCTACTTTCAGATGCAACAGGAATTTCTCGAGCTCGTCAATCCGTTCGCAAGATATGGGAGTTTGAAATTAAGGAACGGTTGAGAAACCATCAAAACTTTCGCTGGTCTGATACTCAAAACCAACAACTGGAATGGCCTAGGGGAAAAGTACACAAACCGTTGTAATCGGGCGAGTTTCTGCTTTCAGATGCAAGAGGAATTTCTCGTGTTCGTCAATCCGTTCGCGAGATATGGCAGTTTGAAATTAAGGAATGGTTGAGAAACCGCCAAAATTTTCGCAAGTCTGATAATCGAAACCAATAACTACAAAGGCCTAAGGGAAAAATACACATACCTTTGTAACCGGGCGAGTTGCTACTTTCAGATGCAACAGGAATTTCTCGAGCTCGTCAATCCCTTCGCGAGATATGGGAGTTTGAAATTAAGGAACGGTTGAGAAACCATCAAAATTTTCGCAAGTCTGATACTCGAAACCAATAACTACTGTGGCCTAGGGGAAAAATACACATACCTTTGTAATCGGGCGAGTTTCTCCTTCCACATGCAACAGGAATTTCTCGAGTTCGTCAATCCGTTCGCGAGATATGGGAGTTTGGAGTTAAGGCATGCTTGAGAAACCATCAAAACTTTCGCTGGTCTGATACTCAAAACCAACAACTGGAATGGCCTAGGGGAAAAGTACACAAACCGTTGTAATCGGGCGAGTTTCTGCTTTCAGATGCAAGAGGAATTTCTCGTGTTCGTCAATCCGTTCGCGAGATATGGGAGTTTGAAATTAAGGAATGGTTGAGAAACCATCACAATTTTCGCAAGTCTGATACTCGAAACCAATAACTACTATGGCCTAGGAGAAAAATACACATACCTTTGTAATCGGGCGAGTTTCTACTTTCAGATGCAACAGGAATTTCTCGAGTTCGTCAATCCGTTCGCGATATATGGGAGTTTGAAGTTAAGGAATGGTTGAGAAACCGCCAAAATTTTCGCAAGTCTGATACTCGAAACCAATAACAACTATGGCCTAGGGCAAAAATACACATACCGATGTAATCGGGCGAGTTTTTGCTTTCAGATGCAATAGGAAATTCTCGAGTTCTTCAAACCGTTCGCGAGATATGGGGGTTTGAAATTAAGGAACGGTTGAGAAACCATCAAAATTTTCGCAAGTCTGACACTCGAAACCAATAACTACAAAGGCTTAGGGGAAAAATACACATACCGTTGTAATCAGGAGAGTTTCTTGTTCCAGATGCAACCGGAATTTCACGTGTTCGTCAATCCGTTCGCGAGATATGGGAGTTTGAAATTAAGGAATGGTTGAGAAACCATCACAATTTTCGCCAGTCTGATACTCGAAACCAATAACTACTATGGCCTAGGAGAAAAATACACATACCTTTGTAATCGGGCGAGTTTCTACTTTCAGATGCAACAGGAATTTCTCGAGTTCGTCAATCCGTTCGCGAGATATGGGAGTTTGTAGTTAAGGAATGGTTGAGCAACCGCCAAAATTTTCGCAATTCTGATAATCGAAACCAATAACTACAAAGGCCTAAGGGAAAAATACACATACCTCTGTAACCGGGCGAGTTTCTACTTTCAGATGCAACAGGAATTTCTCGAGCTCGTCAATCCGTTCGCGAGATATGGGAGTTTGAAATTAAGGAACGGTTGAGAAACCATCAAAATTTTCGCAAGTCTGATACTCGAAACCAATAACTACTGTGGCCTAGGGTAAAAGTACACTTACCTTTGTAACCGGGCGAGTTTCTACTTTCAGATGCAACAGGAATTTCTCGAGCTCGTCAATCTGTTCGCGAGATATGGGAGTTTGAAATTAAGGAACGGTTGAGAAAACATCAAAATTTTCGCAAGTCTGATACTCGAAACCAATAACTACTGTGGCCTAGGGGAAAAATACGCATACCTTTGTAATCGGGCGAGTTTCTACTTTCAGATGCAACAGGAATTTCTCGAGTTCGTCAATCCGTTCGCGAGATATGGGATTTTGTAGTTAAGGAATGGTTGAGAAACCGCCAAAATTTTCGCAAGTCTGATAATCGAAACCAATAACTACAAAGGCCTAAGGGAAAAATACACATACCTTTGTAACCGGGCGAGTTGCTACTTTCAGATGCAACAGGAATTTCTCGAGCTCGTCAATCCGTTCGCAAGATATAGGAGTTTGAAATTAAGGAACGGTTGAGAAACCATCAAAATTTTCGCAAGTCTGGTACTCGAAACCAATAACTACTGTGGCCTAAGGTAAAAATACACATACCGTTGTAATCGGGCGAGTTTCTACTTTCAGATGCAACAGGAATTTCTCGAGCTCGTCAATCCCTTCGCGAGATATGGGAGTTTGAAATTAAGGCACGGTTGAGAAACCATCAAAATTTTCGCAAGTCTGATAATCGAAACCAATAACTACAAAGGCCTAAGGGAAAAATACACATACCATTGTAACCGGGCGAGTTGCTACTTTCAGATGCAACAGGAATTTCTCGAGCTCGTCAATCCGTTCGCGAGATATGGGAGTTTGAAATTAAGGAACGGTTGAGAAACCATCAAAATTTTCGCAAGTCTGATACTCGAAACCAATAACTACTGTGGCCTAGGGGAAAAATACACATACCCTTGTAACTGGGCGAGTTTCTACTTTCAGATGCAACAGGAATTTCTCAAGTATGTCAATCCGTTCGCGAGATATGGGAGTTTGAAGTTAAGGAATGCTTGAGAAACCATCAAAATATTCGCAAGTCTGATACACGATACCAATAACTACAAAGGCCTAGGGGAAAAATACACATACCGTTGTAATCGGGCGAGTTTCTCCTTCCACATGCAACAGGAATTTCTCGAGTTCGTCAATCCGTTCGCGAGATATGGGAGTTTGGAGTTAAGGCATGCTTGAGAAACCATCAAAACTTTCGCTGATCTGATACTCAAAACCAACAACTGGAATGGCCTAGGGGAAAAGTACACACACCGTTGTAATCGGGCGAGTTGCTGCTTTCAGATGCAATAGGAAATTCTCGAGTTCGTCAATCCGTTCGCGAGATATGGAAATTTGAAGTTAAGGCATGCTTGAGAAACCATCAAAATTTTCGCTGGTCTGATACTCGAAACCAACAACTGGATTGGCCTAGGGAAAAAGTACACACACCGTTGTAATCGGGAGAGTTTCTGCTTTCAGATGCAATAGGAAATTCTCGAGTTCGTCAATCCGTTCGCGAGATATGGAAGTGTGAATATAAGGAATGGTTGAGAAACCATCAAAATTTTCGCAAGTCTGATACTCGAAACCAATAACTACAAAGGCCTAGGGGGAAAATACACATACACTTGTAATCGGGTGACTTTCTACTTTCACATGCAACAGGAATTTCTCGAGTTCGTCAATCCGTTCGCGGGATATGGGAATTTGAAGTTAAGGAATGGTTGAGAAATCATCCAAATTTTCGCTGGTCTGATACTCGAAACCAATAAGTGCTATGGCCTAGGGCAAAAATACACATACCGTTGTAATCGGGCGAGTTTCTACTTTCAGATGCAAGAAGAATTTCTCGAGTTCGTCAATCCGTTCGCGAAATATGGGAGTTTGAAGTTAAGGAATGGTGGAGAAACCATCAAAATTTTCGCAAGTCTGATACTCGAAACCAATAACTGCTATGGCCTAGGGCAAAAATACACATACCGTTGTAATCGGGCGAGCTTCTACCTTCAGATGCAACAGGAATTTCTCGAGTTCGTCAATCCGTTCGCGAGATATGGGAGTTTGAAGTTAAGGAATGGTTGAGAAACAATCAAAATTTTAGTAAGTCTGATACTCGAAACCAATAACTGCTATGGCCTAGGGCAAAAATACACATACCATTGTAATCGGGCGAGCTTATGCTTTCAGATGCAACAGGTATTTCTCGAGTTCGTCAATCCGTTCGCGAGATATGGGAGTTTGAAGTTAAGGAATGGTTGAGAAGCCATCAAAATTTTCGCAAGTCTGATACTCGAAACCAATAACTACTATGGCCTAGGGCAAAAATACACATACCATTCTAATCGCGCGAGTTTCTGCTTTCAGATGCAACAGGAATTTCTCGAGTTCGACGATCCGTTCGCGAGATATGGGAGTTTGAAGTTAAGGAATGGTTGAGAAGCCATCAAAATTTTCGCAAGTCTGATACTCGAAACCAATAACTACTATGGCCTAGGGCAAAAATACACATACCATTCTAATCGCGCGAGTTTCTGCTTTCAGATGCAACAGGAATTTCTCGAGTTCGTCGATCCGTTCGCGAGATATGGGAGTTTGAAGTTAAGGAATGGTTGAGAAGCCATCAAAATTTTCGCAAGTCTGATACTCGAAACCAATAACTACTATGGCCTAGGGCAAAAATACACATACCATTCTAATCGCGCGAGTTTCTGCTTTCAGATGCAACAGGAATTTCTCGAGTTCGTCAATCCGTTCGCGAGATGTGGGAGTTTGAAGTTAAGGAATGGTTGAGAAACCATACAAATTTTGCCGGTCTGATACTCGAAACCAATAACTACTACGGCCTAGGGCAAAAATACACATACCATTGTAATCGCGCGAGTTTCTGCTTTCAGATGCAACTGGAATTTCTCGAGTTCGTCAATCCGTTCGGGAGATGTGGGAGTTTGAGGTTAAGGAATGGTTGAGAAACCATCAAAATTTTCGCTGGTCTGATACTCGAAACCAATAACTGGAATGGCCTAGGGGAAAAGTACACATACCACTGTAATCGGGCGAGTTTCTGCTTTCAGATGCAACTGGAATTCCTCTAGTTCGTCAATCCGTTCGCGAGATATGGGAGTTTGAAGTTAAGGAATGGTTGAGAAATCATCAAAATTTTCGCAAGTCTGATACCCGAAACCAATAACTACTATTGCCCAGGGCAAAAATACACATACCGTTGTAATCGGGCGAGCTTCTACTTTCAGATGCAGCCGCAATTTCTCGAGTTCATCAATCAGTTCGCGAGATATGGGAGTTTGAAGTTAAGGAATGGTTGAGAAACTATCAAAATTTTAGTAAGTCTGATACTCGAAACCAATAACTGCTATGGCCTAGGGCAAAAATACACATACCATTGTAATCGGGCGAGCTTATGCTTTCAGATGCAACAGGTATTTCTCGAGTTCGTCAATCCGTTCGCGAGATATGGGAGTTTGAAGTTAAGGAATGGTTGAGAAGCCATCAAAATTTTCGCTAGTCTGATACTCGAAACCAATACCTACTATGGCCTAGGGCAAAAATACACATACCATTCTAATCGCGCGAGTTTCTGCTTTCAGATGCAACAGGAATTTCTCGAGTTCGTCTATCCGTTCGCGAGATATGGGAGTTTGAAGTTAAGGAATGGTTGAGAAGCCATCAAAATTTTCGCAAGTCTGATACTCGAAACCAATAACTACTATGGCCTAGGGCAAAGATACAAATACCGTTGTAATCGGGAGAGCTTCTACCTTCAGATGCAACAGGAATTTCTCGAGTTCGTCAATCCGTTCGCGAGTTATGGGAGTTTGAAGTTAAGGAATGGTTGAGAAACCATCAAAATTTTCGCAAGTCCGATACTCGAAACCAATAAGCACTCTTGCCTAGGGCAAAAATACACATACCGTTGTAATCGTGCGAGCTTCTACTTTCAGATGCAGCAGCAATTTCTCGAGTTCATCAATCCGTTCGCGAGATATGGGAGTTTGAAGTTAAGGAATGGTTGAGAAATCATCAAAATTTTCGCAAGTCTGATACCCGAAACCAATAACTACTATTGCCCAGGGCAAAAATACACATACCGTTGTAATCGGGCGAGCTTCTACTTTCAGATGCAGCAGCAATTTCTCGAGTTCATCAATCAGTTCGCGAGATATGGGAGTTTGAAGTTAAGGAATGGTTGAGAAATCATCAAAATTTTCGCAAGTCTGATAACCGAAACCAATAACTACTATTGCCTAGGGCAAAAATACACATACCGTTGTAATGGGGCGAGCTTCTACTTTCAGATGCAGCAGCAATTTCTCGAGTTCATCAATCCGTTCGCGAGATATGGGAGTTTGAAGTTAAGGAATGGTTGAGAAGCCATCAAAATTTTCGCAAGTCTGATACTCGAAACCAATAACTACTATGGCCTAGGGCAAAAATACACATACCGTTGTAATCGGGCGAGCTTATGCTTTCAGATGCAACAGGTATTTCCCGAGTTCGTCAATCCGTTCGCGAGATATGGGAGTTTGAAGTTAAGGAATGGTTGAGAAACAATCAAAATTTTATTAAGTCTGATACTCGAAACCAATAACTGCTATGGCCTAGGGCAAAAATACACATACCATTGTAATCGGGCGAGCTTATGCTTTCAGATGCAACAGGTATTTCTCGACTTCGTCAATCCGTTCGCGAGATATGGGAGTTTGAAGTTAAGGAATGGTTGAGAAACCATCAAAATTTTCGCAAGTCCGATACTCGAAACCAATAAGCACTCTTGCCTAGGGCAAAAATACACATACCGTTGTAATCGGGCGAGCTTCTACTTTCAGGTGCAGCAGCAATTTCTCGAGTTCATCAATCCGTTCGCGAGATATGGGAGTTTGAAGTTAAGGAATGGTTGAGAAATCATCAAAATTTTCGCAAGTCTGATACCCGAAACCAATAACTACTATTGCCTAGGGCAAAAATACACATACCGTTGTAATCGGGCAAGCTTCTACTTTCAGATGCAGCAGCAATTTCTCGAGTTCATCAATCCGTTCGCGAGATATGGGAGTTTGAAGTTAAGGAATGGTTGAGAAACAATCAAAATTTTAGTAAGTCTGATACTCGAAACCAATAACTGCTATGGCCTAGGGCAAAAATACACATACCATTGTAATCGCGCGAGTTTCTGCTTTCAGATGCAACTGGAATTTCTCGAGTTCGTCAATCCGTTCGCGAGATGTGGGAGTTTGAAGTTAAGGAATGGTTGAGAACCCATCAAAATTTTGCCGGTCTGATACTCGAAACCAATAACTACTACGGCCTAAGGCAAAAATACACATACCATTGTAATCGCGCGAGTTTCTGCTTTCAGATGCAACTGGAATTTCTCGAGTTCGTCAATCCGTGAGCGAGATGTGGGAGTTTGAGGTTAAGGAATGGTTGAGAAACCATCAAAATTTTCGCTGGTCTGATACTCGAAACCAATAACTACAATGGCCTAGGGGAAAAATACACGTATCGTTGTAATCGGGCGAGTTTCTACTTTCAGATGCAACAGGAATTTCTCTCGTTCGTCATTCCGTTCGCGAGATATGGGAGTTTGAAGTTAAGGAATGGTGGAGAAACCATCAAAATTTTCGCAAGTCTGATACTCGAAACCAATAACTGCTATGGCCTAGGGCAAAAATACACATACCGTTGTAATCGGGCGAGCTTCTACCTTCAGATGCAACAGGTATTTCTCGAGTTCGTCAATCCGTTCGCGAGATATGGGAGTTTGAAGTTAAGGAATGGTTGAGAAGCCATCAAAATTTTCGCTAGTCTGATACTCGAAACCAATACCTACTATGGCCTAGGGCAAAAATACACATACCATTCTAATCGCGCGAGTTTCTGCTTTCAGATGCAACAGGAATTTCTCGAGTTCGTCTATCCGTTCGCGAGATATGGGAGTTTGAAGTTAAGGAATGGTTGAGAAGCCATCAAAATTTTCGCAAGTCTGATACTCGAAACCAATAACTACTATGGCCTAGGGCAAAGATACAAATACCGTTGTAATCGGGAGAGCTTCTACCTTCAGATGCAACAGGAATTTCTCGAGTTCGTCAATCCGTTCGCGAGTTATGGGAGTTTGAAGTTAAGGAATGGTTGAGAAACCATCAAAATTTTCGCAAGTCCGATACTCGAAACCAATAAGCACTCTTGCCTAGGGCAAAAATACACATACCGTTGTAATCGGGCGAGCTTCTACTTTCAGATGCAGCAGCAATTTCTCGAGTTCATCAATCCGTTCGCGAGATATGGGAGTTTGAAGTTAAGGAATGGTTGAGAAATCATCAAAATTTTCGCAAGTCTGATACCCGAAACCAATAACTACTATTGCCCAGGGCAAAAATACACATACCGTTGTAATCGGGCGAGCTTCTACTTTCAGATGCAGCAGCAATTTCTCGAGTTCATCAATCAGTTCGCGAGATATGGGAGTTTGAAGTTAAGGAATGGTTGAGAAACTATCAAAATTTTAGTAAGTCTGATACTCGAAACCAATAACTGCTATGGCCTAGGGCAAAAATACACATACCATTGTAATCGGGCGAGCTTATGCTTTCAGATGCAACTGGAATTTCTCGAGTTCGTCAATCCGTTCGCGAGATGTGGGAGTTTGAAGTTAAGGAATGGTTGAGAACCCATCAAAATTTTGCCGGTCTGATACTCGAAACCAATAACTACTACGGCCTAAGGCAAAAAT
Organism: Ptiloglossa arizonensis; assembly: GCF_051014685.1. Lineage (NCBI taxonomy): Eukaryota > Metazoa > Arthropoda > Insecta > Hymenoptera > Colletidae > Ptiloglossa > Ptiloglossa arizonensis. The sequence goes on from NW_027479067.1 coordinate 48,197, forward strand.
ACACATACCATTGTAATCGCGCGAGTTTCTGCTTTCAGATGCAACTGGAATTTCTCGAGTTCGTCAATCCGTGAGCGAGATGTGGGAGTTTGAGGTTAAGGAATGGTTGAGAAACCATCAAAATTTTCGCTGGTCTGATACTCGAAACCAATAACTACAATGGCCTAGGGGAAAAATACACGTATCGTTGTAATCGGGCGAGTTTCTACTTTCAGATGCAACAGGAATTTCTCTCGTTCGTCATTCCGTTCGCGAGATATGGGAGTTTGAAGTTAAGGAATGGTGGAGAAACCATCAAAATTTTCGCAAGTCTGATACTCGAAACCAATAACTGCTATGGCCTAGGGCAAAAATACACATACCGTTGTAATCGGGCGAGCTTCTACCTTCAGATGCAACAGGTATTTCTCGAGTTCGTCAATCCGTTCGCGAGATATGGGAGTTTGAAGTTAAGGAATGGTTGAGAAGCCATCAAAATTTTCGCTAGTCTGATACTCGAAACCAATACCTACTATGGCCTAGGGCAAAAATACACATACCATTCTAATCGCGCGAGTTTCTGCTTTCAGATGCAACAGGAATTTCTCGAGTTCGTCTATCCGTTCGCGAGATATGGGAGTTTGAAGTTAAGGAATGGTTGAGAAGCCATCAAAATTTTCGCAAGTCTGATACTCGAAACCAATAACTACTATGGCCTAGGGCAAAGATACAAATACCGTTGTAATCGGGAGAGCTTCTACCTTCAGATGCAACAGGAATTTCTCGAGTTCGTCAATCCGTTCGCGAGTTATGGGAGTTTGAAGTTAAGGAATGGTTGAGAAACCATCAAAATTTTCGCAAGTCCGATACTCGAAACCAATAAGCACTCTTGCCTAGGGCAAAAATACACATACCGTTGTAATCGGGCGAGCTTCTACTTTCAGATGCAGCAGCAATTTCTCGAGTTCATCAATCCGTTCGCGAGATATGGGAGTTTGAAGTTAAGGAATGGTTGAGAAATCATCAAAATTTTCGCAAGTCTGATACCCGAAACCAATAACTACTATTGCCCAGGGCAAAAATACACATACCGTTGTAATCGGGCGAGCTTCTACTTTCAGATGCAGCAGCAATTTCTCGAGTTCATCAATCAGTTCGCGAGATATGGGAGTTTGAAGTTAAGGAATGGTTGAGAAACTATCAAAATTTTAGTAAGTCTGATACTCGAAACCAATAACTGCTATGGCCTAGGGCAAAAATACACATACCATTGTAATCGGGCGAGCTTATGCTTTCAGATGCAACAGGTATTTCCCGAGTTCGTCAATCCGTTCGCGAGATATGGGAGTTTGAAGTTATGGAATGGTTGAGAAGCCATCAAAATTTTCGCAAGTCTGATACTCGAAACCAATAACTACTATGGCCTAGGGCAAAAATACACATACCATTCTAATCGCGCGAGTTTCTGCTTTCAGATGCAACAGGAATTTCTCGAGTTCGTCTATCCGTTCGCGAGATATGGGAGTTTGAAGTTAAGGAATGGTTGAGAAGCCATCAAAATTTTCGCAAGTCTGATACTCGAAACCAATAACTACTATGGCCAAGGGCAAAAATACAAATACCGTGGTAATCGGGCGAGCTTCTACCTTCAGATGCAACAGGAATTTCTCGAGTTCGTCAATCCGTTAGCGAGTTATGGGAGTTTGAAGTTAAGGAATGGTTGTGAAACCATCAAAATTTTCGCAAGTCCGATACTCGAAACCAATAAGCACTCTTGCCTAGGGCAAAAATACACATACCGTTGTAATCGGGCGAGCTTCTACTTTCAGATGCAGCAGCAATTTCTCGAGTTCATCATTCCGTTCGCGAGATATGGGAGTTTGAAGTTAAGGAATGGTTGAGAAATCATCAAAATTTTCGCAAGTCTGATAACCGAAACCAATAACTACTATTGCCTAGGGCAAAAATACACATACCGTTGTAATGGGGCGAGCTTCTACTTTCAGATGCAGCAGCAATTTCTCGAGTTCATCAATCCGTTCGCGAGATATGGGAGTTTGAAGTTAAGGAATGGTTGAGAAGCCATCAAAATTTTCGCAAGTCTGATACTCGAAACCAATAACTACTATGGCCTAGGGCAAAAATACACATACCGTTGTAATCGGGCGAGCTTCTACTTTCAGATGCAGCAGCAATTTCTCGAGTTCATCAATCCGTTCGCGAGATATGGGAGTTTGAAGTTAAGGAATGGTTGAGAAACAATCAAAATTTTAGTAAGTCTGATACTCGAAACCAATAACTGCTATGGCCTAGGGCAAAAATACACATACCATTGTAATCGGGCGAGCTTATGCTTTCAGATGCAACAGGTATTTCTCGACTTCGTCAATCCGTTCGCGAGATATGGGAGTTTGAAGTTAAGGAATGGTTGAGAAACCATCAAAATTTTCGCAAGTCCGATACTCGAAACCAATAAGCACTCTTGCCTAGGGCAAAAATACACATACCGTTGTAATCGGGCGAGCTTCTACTTTCAGGTGCAGCAGCAATTTCTCGAGTTCATCAATCCGTTCGCGAGATATGGGAGTTTGAAGTTAAGGAATGGTTGAGAAATCATCAAAATTTTCGCAAGTCTGATACCCGAAACCAATAACTACTATTGCCTAGGGCAAAAATACACATACCGTTGTAATCGGGCAAGCTTCTACTTTCAGATGCAGCAGCAATTTCTCGAGTTCATCAATCCGTTCGCGAGATATGGGAGTTTGAAGTTAAGGAATGGTTGAGAAACAATCAAAATTTTAGTAAGTCTGATACTCGAAACCAATAACTGCTATGGCCTAGGGCAAAAATACACATACCATTGTAATCGCGCGAGTTTCTGCTTTCAGATGCAACTGGAATTTCTCGAGTTCGTCAATCCGTTCGCGAGATGTGGGAGTTTGAAGTTAAGGAATGGTTGAGAACCCATCAAAATTTTGCCGGTCTGATACTCGAAACCAATAACTACTACGGCCTAAGGCAAAAATACACATACCATTGTAATCGCGCGAGTTTCTGCTTTCAGATGCAACTGGAATTTCTCGAGTTCGTCAATCCGTGAGCGAGATGTGGGAGTTTGAGGTTAAGGAATGGTTGAGAAACCATCAAAATTTTCGCTGGTCTGATACTCGAAACCAATAACTACAATGGCCTAGGGGAAAAATACACGTATCGTTGTAATCGGGCGAGTTTCTACTTTCAGATGCAACAGGAATATCTCTCGTTCGTCATTCCGTTCGCGAGATATGGGAGTTTGAAGTTAAGGAATGGTGGAGAAACCATCAAAATTTTCGCAAGTCTGATACTCGAAACCAATAACTGCTATGGCCTAGGGCAAAAATACACATACCGTTGTAATCGGGCGAGCTTCTACCTTCAGATGCAACAGGTATTTCTCGAGTTCGTCAATCCGTTCGCGAGATATGGGAGTTTGAAGTTAAGGAATGGTTGAGAAGCCATCAAAATTTTCGCTAGTCTGATACTCGAAACCAATAACTACTATGGCCTAGGGCAAAAATACACATACCATTCTAATCGCGCGAGTTTCTGCTTTCAGATGCAACAGGAATTTCTCGAGTTCGTCTATCCGTTCGCGAGATATGGGAGTTTGAAGTTAAGGAATGGTTGAGAAGCCATCAAAATTTTCGCAAGTCTGGTACTCGAAACCAATAACTACTATGGCCTAGGGCAAAAATACAAATACCGTTGTAATCGGGAGAACTTCTACCTTCAGATGCAACAGGAATTTCTCGAGTTCGTCAATCCGTTCGCGAGTTATGGGAGTTTGAAGTTAAGGAATGGTTGAGAAACCATCAAAATTTTCGCAAGTCCGATACTCGAAACCAATAAGCACTCTTGCCTAGGGCAAAAATACACATACCGTTGTAATCGGGCGAGCTTCTACTTTCAGATGCAGCAGCAATTTCTCGAGTTCATCAATCCGTTCGCGTGATATGGGAGTTTGAAGTTAAGGAATGGTTGAGAAATCATCAAAATTTTCGCAAGTCTGATACCCGAAACCAATAACTACTATTGCCCAGGGCAAAAATACACATACCGTTGTAATCGGGCGAGCTTCTACTTTCAGATGCAGCAGCAATTTCTCGAGTTCATCAATCAGTTCGCGAGATATGGGAGTTTGAAGTTAAGGAATGGTTGAGAAACTATCAAAATTTTAGTAAGTCTGATACTCGAAACCAATAACTGCTATGGCCTAGGGCAAAAATACACATACCATTGTAATCGGGCGAGCTTATGCTTTCAGATGCAACAGGTATTTCCCGAGTTCGTCAATCCGTTCGCGAGATATGGGAGTTTGAAGTTAAGGAATGGTTGAGAATCCATCAAAATTTTCGCAAGTCTGATACTCGAAACCAATAACTACTATGGCCTAGGGCAAAAATACACATACCATTCTAATCGCGCGAGTTTCTGCTTTCAGATGCAACAGGAATTTCTCGAGTTCGTCTATCCGTTCGCGAGATATGGGAGTTTGAAGATAAGGAATGGTTGAGAAGCCATCAAAATTTTCGCAAGTCTGATACTCGAAGCCAATAACTACTATGGCCTAGGGCAAAAATACAAATACCGTTGTAATCGGGCGAGATTCTACCTTCAGATGCAACAGGAATTTCTCGAGTTCGTCAATCCGTTCGCGAGTTATGGGAGTTTGAAGTTAAGGAATGGTTGAGAAACCATCAAAATTTTCGCAAGTCCGATACTCGAAACCAATAAGCACTCTTGCCTAGGGCAAAAATACACATACCGTTGTAATCGGGCGAGCTTCTACTTTCAGATGCAGCAGCAATTTCTCGAGTTCATCAATCAGTTCGCGAGATATGGGAGTTTGAAGTTAAGGAATGGTTGAGAAGCCATCAAAATTTTCGCTAGTCTGATACTCGAAACCAATAACTACTATGGCCTAGGGCAAAAATACACATACCATTCTAATCGCGCGAGTTTCTGCTTTCAGATGCAACAGGAATTTCTCGAGTTCGTCTATCCGTTCGCGAGATATGGGAGTTTGAAGTTAAGGAATGGTTGAGAAGCCATCAAAATTGTCGCAAGTCTGGTACTCGAAACCAATAACTACTATGGCCTAGGGCAAAAATACAAATACCGTTGTAATCGGGAGAGCTTCTACCTTCAGATGCAACAGGAATTTCTCGAGTTCGTCAATCCGTTCGCGAGTTATGGGAGTTTGAAGTTAAGGAATGGTTGAGAAACCATCAAAATTTTCGCAAGTCCGATACTCGAAACCAATAAGCACTCTTGCCTAGGGCAAAAATACACATACCGTTGTAATCGGGCGAGCTTCTACTTTCAGATGCAGCAGCAATTTCTCGAGTTCATCAATCCGTTCGCGAGATATGGGAGTTTGAAGTTAAGGAATGGTTGAGAAATCATCAAAATTTTCGCAAGTCTGATACCCGAAACCAATAACTACTATTGCCCAGGGCAAAAATACACATACCGTTGTAATCGGGCGAGCTTCTACTTTCAGATGCAGCAGCAATTTCTCGAGTTCATCAATCAGTTCGCGAGATATGGGAGTTTGAAGTTAAGGAATGGTTGAGAAACTATCAAAATTTTGGTAAGTCTGATACTCGAAACCAATAACTGCTATGGCCTAGGGCAAAAATACACATACCATTGTAATCGGGCGAGCTTATGCTTTCAGATGCAACAGGTATTTCCCGAGTTCGTCAATCCGTTCGCGAGATATGGGAGTTTGAAGTTAAGGAATGGTTGAGAAACCATCAAAATTTTCGCAAGTCCGATACTCGAAACCAATAAGCACTCTTGCCTAGGGCAAAAATACACATACCGTTGTAATCGGGCGAGCTTCTACTTTCAGATGCAGCAGCAATTTCTCGAGTTCATCAATCCGTTCGCGAGATATGGGAGTTTGAAGTTAAGGAATGGTTGAGAAGCCATCAAAATTTTCGCAAGTCTGATACTCGAAACCAATAACTACTATGGCCTAGGGCAAAAATACAAATACCGTTGTAATCGGGCGAGCTTCTACCTTCAGATGCAACAGGAATTTCTCGAGTTCGTCAATCCGTTCGCGAGTTATGGGAGTTTGAAGTTAAGGAATGGTTGAGAAACCATCAAAATTTTCGCAAGTCCGATACTCGAAACCAATAAGCACTCTTGCCTAGGGCAAAAATACACATACCGTTGTAATCGGGCGAGCTTCTACTTTCAGATGCAGCAGCAATTTCTCGAGTTCATCAATCAGTTCGCGAGATATGGGAGTTTGAAGTTAAGGAATGGTTGAGAAACTATCAAAATTTTAGTAAGTCTGATACTCGAAACCAATAACTGCTATGGCCTAGGGCAAAAATACACATACCATTGTAATCGCGCGAGTTTCTGCTTTCAGATGCAACTGGAATTTCTCGAGTTCGTCAATCCGTTCGCGAGATGTGGGAGTTTGAAGTTAAGGAATGGTTGAGAACCCATCAAAATTTTGCCGGTCTGATACTCGAAACCAATAACTACTACGGCCTAAGGCAAAAATACACATACCATTGTAATCGGGCGAGCTTATGCTTTCAGATGCAACAGGTATTTCCCGAGTTCGTCAATCCGTTCGCGAGATATGGGAGTTTGAAGTTAAGGAATGGTTGAGAAACCATCAAAATTTTCGCAAGTCCGATACTCGAAACCAATAAGCACTCTTGCCTAGGGCAAAAATACACATACCGTTGTAATCGGGCGAGCTTCTACTTTCAGATGCAGCAGCAATTTCTCGAGTTCATCAATCCGTTCGCGAGATATGGGAGTTTGAAGTTAAGGAATGGTTGAGAAATCATCAAAATTTTCGCAAGTCTGATACCCGAAACCAATAACTACTATTGCCCAGGGCAAAAATACACATACCGTTGTAATCGGGCGAGCTTCTACTTTCAGATGCAGCAGCAATTTCTCGAGTTCATCAATCAGTTCGCGAGATATGGGAGTTTGAAGTTAAGGAATGGTTGAGAAACTATCAAAATTTTAGTAAGTCTGATACTCGAAACCAATAACTGCTATGGCCTAGGGCAAAAATACACATACCATTGTAATCGGGCGAGCTTATGCTTTCAGATGCAACAGGTATTTCCCGAGTTCGTCAATCCGTTCGCGAGATATGGGAGTTTGAAGTTAAGGAATGGTTGAGAATCCATCAAAATTTTCGCAAGTCTGATACTCGAAACCAATAACTACTATGGCCTAGGGCAAAAATACACATACCATTCTAATCGCGCGAGTTTCTGCTTTCAGATGCAACAGGAATTTCTCGAGTTCGTCTATCCGTTCGCGAGATATGGGAGTTTGAAGATAAGGAATGGTTGAGAAGCCATCAAAATTTTCGCAAGTCTGATACTCGAAGCCAATAACTACTATGGCCTAGGGCAAAAATACAAATACCGTTGTAATCGGGCGAGATTCTACCTTCAGATGCAACAGGAAATTCTCGAGTTCGTCAATCCGTTCGCGAGTTATGGGAGTTTGAAGTTAAGGAATGGTTGAGAAACCATCAAAATTTTCGCAAGTCCGATACTCGAAACCAATAAGCACTCTTGCCTAGGGCAAAAATACACATACCGTTGTAATCGGGCGAGCTTCTACTTTCAGATGCAGCAGCAATTTCTCGAGTTCATCAATCAGTTCGCGAGATATGGGAGTTTGAAGTTAAGGAATGGTTGAGAAGCCATCAAAATTTTCGCTAGTCTGATACTCGAAACCAATAACTACTATGGCCTAGGGCAAAAATACACATACCATTCTAATCGCGCGAGTTTCTGCTTTCAGATGCAACAGGAATTTCTCGAGTTCGTCTATCCGTTCGCGAGATATGGGAGTTTGAAGTTAAGGAATGGTTGAGAAGCCATCAAAATTGTCGCAAGTCTGGTACTCGAAACCAATAACTACTATGGCCTAGGGCAAAAATACAAATACCGTTGTAATCGGGAGAGCTTCTACCTTCAGATGCAACAGGAATTTCTCGAGTTCGTCAATCCGTTCGCGAGTTATGGGAGTTTGAAGTTAAGGAATGGTTGAGAAACCATCAAAATTTTCGCAAGTCCGATACTCGAAACCAATAAGCACTCTTGCCTAGGGCAAAAATACACATACCGTTGTAATCGGGCGAGCTTCTACTTTCAGATGCAGCAGCAATTTCTCGAGTTCATCAATCCGTTCGCGAGATATGGGAGTTTGAAGTTAAGGAATGGTTGAGAAATCATCAAAATTTTCGCAAGTCTGATACCCGAAACCAATAACTACTATTGCCCAGGGCAAAAATACACATACCGTTGTAATCGGGCGAGCTTCTACTTTCAGATGCAGCAGCAATTTCTCGAGTTCATCAATCAGTTCGCGAGATATGGGAGTTTGAAGTTAAGGAATGGTTGAGAAACTATCAAAATTTTAGTAAGTCTGATACTCGAAACCAATAACTGCTATGGCCTAGGGCAAAAATACACATACCATTGTAATCGGGCGAGCTTATGCTTTCAGATGCAACAGGTATTTCCCGAGTTCGTCAATCCGTTCGCGAGATATGGGAGTTTGAAGTTAAGGAATGGTTGAGAAACCATCAAAATTTTCGCAAGTCCGATACTCGAAACCAATAAGCACTCTTGCCTAGGGCAAAAATACACATACCGTTGTAATCGGGCGAGCTTCTACTTTCAGATGCAGCAGCAATTTCTCGAGTTCATCAATCCGTTCGCGAGATATGGGAGTTTGAAGTTAAGGAATGGTTGAGAAGCCATCAAAATTTTCGCAAGTCTGATACTCGAAACCAATAACTACTATGGCCTAGGGCAAAAATACAAATACCGTTGTAATCGGGCGAGCTTCTACCTTCAGATGCAACAGGAATTTCTCGAGTTCGTCAATCCGTTCGCGAGTTATGGGAGTTTGAAGTTAAGGAATGGTTGAGAAACCATCAAAATTTTCGCAAGTCCGATACTCGAAACCAATAAGCACTCTTGCCTAGGGCAAAAATACACATACCGTTGTAATCGGGCGAGCTTCTACTTTCAGATGCAGCAGCAATTTCTCGAGTTCATCAATCAGTTCGCGAGATATGGGAGTTTGAAGTTAAGGAATGGTTGAGAAACTATCAAAATTTTAGTAAGTCTGATACTCGAAACCAATAACTGCTATGGCCTAGGGCAAAAATACACATACCATTGTAATCGCGCGAGTTTCTGCTTTCAGATGCAACTGGAATTTCTCGAGTTCGTCAATCCGTTCGCGAGATGTGGGAGTTTGAAGTTAAGGAATGGTTGAGAACCCATCAAAATTTTGCCGGTCTGATACTCGAAACCAATAACTACTACGGCCTAAGGCAAAAATACACATACCATTGTAATCGGGCGAGCTTATGCTTTCAGATGCAACAGGTATTTCCCGAGTTCGTCAATCCGTTCGCGAGATATGGGAGTTTGAAGTTAAGGAATGGTTGAGAAACCATCAAAATTTTCGCAAGTCCGATACTCGAAACCAATAAGCACTCTTGCCTAGGGCAAAAATACACATACCGTTGTAATCGGGCGAGCTTCTACTTTCAGATGCAGCAGCAATTTCTCGAGTTCATCAATCCGTTCGCGAGATATGGGAGTTTGAAGTTAAGGAATGGTTGAGAAGCCATCAAAATTTTCGCAAGTCTGATACCCGAAACCAATAACTACTATTGCCTAGGGCAAAAATACACATACCGTTGTAATCGGGCGAGCTTCTACTTTCAGATGCAGCAGCAATTTCTCGAGTTCATCAATCCGTTCGCGAGATATGGGAGTTTGAAGTTAAGGAATGGTTGAGAAGCCATCAAAATTTTCGCAAGTCTGATACTCGAAACCAATAACTACTATGGCCTAGGGCAAAAATACACATACCGTTGTAATCGGGCGAGCTTCTACTTTCAGATGCAGCAGCAATTTCTCGAGTTCATCAATCCGTTCGCGAGATATGGGAGTTTGAAGTTAAGGAATGGTTGAGAAACAATCAAAATTTTAGTAAGTCTGATACTCGAAACCAATAACTGCTATGGCCTAGGGCAAAAATACACATACCATTGTAATCGGGCGAGCTTATGCTTTCAGATGCAGCAGCAATTTCTCGCGTTCATCAATCCGTTCGCGAGATATGGGAGTTTGAAGTTAAGGAATGGTTGAGAAATCATCAAAATTTTCGCAAGTCTGATACCCGAAACCAATAACTACTATTGCCCAGGGCAAAAATACACATACCGTTGTAATCGGGCGAGCTTCTACTTTCAGATGCAGCAGCAATTTCTCGAGTTCATCAATCAGTTCGCGAGATATGGGAGTTTGAAGTTAAGGAATGGTTGAGAAATCATCAAAATTTTCGCAAGTCTGATACCCGAAACCAATAACTACTATTGCCCAGGGCAAAAATACACATACCGTTGTAATCGGGCGAGCTTCTACTTTCAGATGCAGCAGCAATTTCTCGAGTTCATCAATCAGTTCGCGAGGTATGGGAGTTTGAAGTTAAGGAATGGTTGAGAAACTATCAAAATTTTAGTAAGTCTGATACTCGAAACCAATAACTGCTATGGCCTAGGGCAAAAATACACATACCATTGTAATCGGGCGAGCTTATGCTTTCAGATGCAACAGGTATTTCCCGAGTTCGTCAATCCGTTCGCGAGATATGGGAGTTTGAAGTAAAGGAATGGTTGAGAAGCCATCAAAATTTTCGCAAGTCTGATACTCGAAACCAATAACTACTATGGCCTAGGGCAAAAATACACATACCATTCTAATCGCGCGAGTTTCTGCTTTCAGATGCAACAGGAATTTCTCGAGTTCGTCTATCCGTTCGCGAGATATGGGAGTTTGAAGTTAAGGAATGGTTGAGAAGCCATCAAAATTTTCGCAAGTCTGATACCCGAAACCAATAACTACTATTGCCTAGGGCAAAAATACACATACCGTTGTAATCGGGCGAGCTTCTACCTTCAGATGCAACAGGAATTTCTCGAGTTCGTCAATCCGTTCGCGAGTTATGGGAGTTTGAAGTTAAGGAATGGTTGAGAAACCATCAAAATTTTCGCAAGTCCGATACTCGAAACCAATAAGCACTCTTGCCTAGGGCAAAAATACACATACCGTTGTAATCGGGCGAGCTTCTACTTTCAGATGCAGCAGCAATTTCTCGAGTTCATCAATCCGTTCGCGAGATATGGGAGTTTGAAGTTAAGGAATGGTTGAGAAGCCATCAAAATTTTCGCAAGTCTGATACCCGAAACCAATAACTACTATTGCCTAGGGCAAAAATACACATACCGTTGTAATCGGGCGAGCTTCTACTTTCAGATGCAGCAGCAATTTCTCGAGTTCATCAATCCGTTCGCGAGATATGGGAGTTTGAAGTTAAGGAATGGTTGAGAAGCCATCAAAATTTTCGCAAGTCTGATACTCGAAACCAATAACTGCTATGGCCTAGGGCAAAAATACACATACCATTGTAATCGGGCGAGCTTATGCTTTCAGATGCAACAGGTATTTCCCGAGTTCGTCAATCCGTTCGCGAGATATGGGGGTTTGAAGTTAAGGAATGGTTGAGAAGCCATCAAAATTTTCGCAAGTCTGATACTCGAAACCAATAACTACTATGGCCTAGGGCAAAAATACACATACCATTCTAATCGCGCGAGTTTCTGCTTTCAGATGCAACAGGAATTTCTCGAGTTCGTCTATCCGTTCGCGAGATATGGGAGTTTGAAGATAAGGAATGGTTGAGAAGCCATCAAAATTTTCGCAAGTCTGATACTCGAAACCAATAACTGCTATGGCCTAGGGCAAAAATACACATACCATTGTAATCGGGCGAGCTTATGCTTTCAGATGCAACAGGTATTTCCCGAGTTCGTCAATCCGTTCGCGAGATATGGGAGTTTGAAGTTAAGGAATGGTTGAGAAACCATCAAAATTTTCGCAAGTCCGATACTCGAAACCAATAAGCACTCTTGCCTAGGGCAAAAATACACATACCGTTGTAATCGGGCGAGCTTCTACTTTCAGATGCAGCAGCAATTTCTCGAGTTCATCAATCCGTTCGCGAGATATGGGAGTTTGAAGTTAAGGAATGGTTGAGAAGCCATCAAAATTTTCGCAAGTCTGATACCCGAAACCAATAACTACTATTGCCTAGGGCAAAAATACACATACCGTTGTAATCGGGCGAGCTTCTACTTTCAGATGCAGCAGCAATTTCTCGAGTTCATCAATCATTTCGCGAGATATGGGAGTTTGAAGTTAAGGAATGGTTGAGAAACTATCAAAATTTTAGTAAGTCTGATACTCGAAACCAATAACTGCTATGGCCTAGGGCAAAAATACACATACCATTGTAATCGGGCGAGCTTATGCTTTCAGATGCAACAGGTATTTCCCGAGTTCGTCAATCCGTTCGCGAGATATGGGAGTTTGAAGTTAAGGAATGGTTGAGAAGCCATCAAAATTTTCGCAAGTCTGATACTCGAAACCAATAACTACTATGGCCTAGGGCAAAAATACACATACCATTCTAATCGCGCGAGTTTCTGCTTTCAGATGCAACAGGAATTTCTCGAGTTCGTCTATCCGTTCGCGAGATATGGGAGTTTGAAGATAAGGAATGGTTGAGAAGCCATCAAAATTTTCGCAAGTCTGATACTCGAAACCAATAACTACTATGGCCTAGGGCAAAAATACAAATACCGTTGTAATCGGGCGAGCTTCTGCCTTCAGATGCAACAGGAATTTCTCGAGTTCGTCAATCCGTTCGCGAGTTATGGGAGTTTGAAGTTAAGGAATGGTTGAGAAACCATCAAAATTGTCGCAAGTCCGATACTCGAAACCAATAAGCACTCTTGCCTAGGGCAAAAATACAAATACCGTTGTAATCGGGCGAGCTTCTGCCTTCAGATGCAACAGGAATTTCTCGAGTTCGTCAATCCGTTCGCGAGTTATGGGAGTTTGAAGTTAAGGAATGGTTGAGAAACCATCAAAATTTTCGCAAGTCCGATACTCGAAACCAATAAGCACTCTTGCCTAGGGCAAAAATACACATACCGTTGTGATCGGGCGAGCTTCTACTTTCAGATGCAGCAGCAATTTCTCGAGTTCATCAATCCGTTCGCGAGATATGGGAGTTTGAAGTTAAGGAATGGTTGAGAAGCCATCAAAATTTTCGCAAGTCTGATACCCGAAACCAATAACTACTATTGCCTAGGGCAAAAATACACATACCGTTGTAATCGGGCGAGCTTCTACTCTCAGATGCAGCAGCAATTTCTCGAGTTCATCAATCCGTTCGCGAGATATGGGAGTTTGAAGTTAAGGAATGGTTGAGAAGCCATCAAAATTTTCGCAAGTCTGATACTCGAAACCAATAACTGCTATGGCCTAGGGCAAAAATACACATACCATTGTAATCGGGCGAGCTTATGCTTTCAGATGCAACAGGTATTTCCCGAGTTCGTCAATCCGTTCGCGAGATATGGGGGTTTGAAGTTAAGGAATGGTTGAGAAGCCATCAAAATTTTCGCAAGTCTGATACTCGAAACCAATAACTACTATGGCCTAGGGCAAAAATACACATACCGTTGTAATCGGGCGAGCTTCTACTTTCAGATGCAGCAGCAATTTCTCGAGTTCATCAATCCGTTCGCGAGATATGGGAGTTTGAAGTTAAGGAATGGTTGAGAAACAATCAAAATTTTAGTAAGTCTGATACTCGAAACCAATAACTGCTATGGCCTAGGGCAAAAATACACATACCATTGTAATCGGGCGAGCTTATGCTTTCAGATGCAGCAGCAATTTCTCGCGTTCATCAATCCGTTCGCGAGATATGGGAGTTTGAAGTTAAGGAATGGTTGAGAAATCATCAAAATTTTCGCAAGTCTGATACCCGAAACCAATAACTACTATTGCCCAGGGCAAAAATACACATACCGTTGTAATCGGGCGAGCTTCTACTTTCAGATGCAGCAGCAATTTCTCGAGTTCATCAATCAGTTCGCGAGATATGGGAGTTTGAAGTTAAGGAATGGTTGAGAAATCATCAAAATTTTCGCAAGTCTGATACCCGAAACCAATAACTACTATTGCCCAGGGCAAAAATACACATACCGTTGTAATCGGGCGAGCTTCTACTTTCAGATGCAGCAGCAATTTCTCGAGTTCATCAATCAGTTCGCGAGGTATGGGAGTTTGAAGTTAAGGAATGGTTGAGAAACTATCAAAATTTTAGTAAGTCTGATACTCGAAACCAATAACTGCTATGGCCTAGGGCAAAAATACACATACCATTGTAATCGGGCGAGCTTATGCTTTCAGATGCAACAGGTATTTCCCGAGTTCGTCAATCCGTTCGCGAGATATGGGAGTTTGAAGTTAAGGAATGGTTGAGAAGCCATCAAAATTTTCGCAAGTCTGATACTCGAAACCAATAACTACTATGGCCTAGGGCAAAAATACACATACCATTCTAATCGCGCGAGTTTCTGCCTTCAGATGCAACAGGAATTTCTCGAGTTCGTCTATCCGTTCGCGAGATATGGGAGTTTGAAGTTAAGGAATGGTTGAGAAGCCATCAAAATTTTCGCAAGTCTGATACTCGAAACCAATAACTGGAATGGCCTAGGGGAAAAGTACACATACCACTGTAATCGGGCGAGTTTCTGCTTTCAGATGCAACTGGAATTCCTCTAGTTCGTCAATCCGTTCGCGAGATATGGGAGTTTGAAGTTAAGGAATGGTTGAGAAATCATCAAAATTTTCGCAAGCCTGATACCCGAAACCAATAACTACTATTGCCTAGGGCAAAAATACACATACCGTTGTAATCGGGCGAGCTTCTACTTTCAGATGCAGCAGCAATTTCTCGAGTTCATCAATCCGTTCGCGAGATATGGGAGTTTGAAGTTAAGGAATGGTTGAGAAATCATCAAAATTTTCGCAAGTCTGATACCCGAAACCAATAACTACTATTGCCCAGGGCAAAAATACACATACCGTTGTAATCGGGCGAGCTTCTACTTTCAGATGCAGCAGCAATTTCTCGAGTTCATCAATCAGTTCGCGAGGTATGGGAGTTTGAAGTTAAGGAATGGTTGAGAAACTATCAAAATTTTAGTAAGTCTGATACTCGAAACCAATAACTGCTATGGCCTAGGGCAAAAATACACATACCATTGTAATCGGGCGAGCTTATGCTTTCAGATGCAACAGGTATTTCCCGAGTTCGTCAATCCGTTCGCGAGATATGGGAGTTTGAAGTTAAGGAATGGTTGAGAAGCCATCAAAATTTTCGCAAGTCTGATACTCGAAACCAATAACTACTATGGCCTAGGGCAAAAATACACATACCGTTGTAATCGGGCGAGCTTCTACTTTCAGATGCAGCAGCAATTTCTCGAGTTCATCAATCCGTTCGCGAGATATGGGAGTTTGAAGTTAAGGAATGGTTGAGTCACAATCAAAATTTTAGTAAGTCTGATACTCGAAACCAATAACTGCTATGGCCTAGGGCAAAAATACACATACCATTGTAATCGGGCGAGCTTATGCTTTCAGATGCAACAGGTATTTCTCGAGTTCGTCAATCCGTTCGCGAGATATGGGAGTTTGAAGTTAAGGAATGGTTGAGAAACCATCAAAATTTTCGCAAGTCCGATACTCGAAACCAATAAGCACTCTTGCCTAGGGCAAAAATACACATACCGTTGTAATCGGGCGAGCTTCTACTTTCAGATGCAGCAGCAATTTCTCGAGTTCATCAATCCGTTCGCGAGATATGGGAGTTTGAAGTTAAGGAATGGTTGAGAAATCATCAAAATTTTCGCAAGTCTGATACCCGAAACCAATAACTACTATTGCCCAGGGCAAAAATACACATACCGTTGTAATCGGGCGAGCTTCTACTTTCAGATGCAGCAGCAATTTCTCGAGTTCATCAATCAGTTCGCGAGGTATGGGAGTTTGAAGTTAAGGAATGGTTGAGAAACTATCAAAATTTTAGTAAGTCTGATACTCGAAACCAATAACTGCTATGGCCTAGGGCAAAAATACACATACCATTGTAATCGGGCGAGCTTATGCTTTCAGATGCAACAGGTATTTCCCGAGTTCGTCAATCCGTTCGCGAGATATGGGAGTTTGAAGTTAAGGAATGGTTGAGAAGCCATCAAAATTTTCGCAAGTCTGATACTCGAAACCAATAACTACTATGGCCTAGGGCAAAAATACACATACCATTCTAATCGCGCGAGTTTCTGCTTTCAGATGCAACTGGAATTCCTCTAGTTCGTCAATCCGTTCGCGAGATATGGGAGTTTGAAGTTAAGGAATGGTTGAGAAGCCATCAAAATTTTCGCAAGTCTGATACTCGAAACCAATAACTGGAATGGCCTAGGGGAAAAGTACACATACCACTGTAATCGGGCGAGTTTCTGCTTTCAGATGCAACTGGAATTCCTCTAGTTCGTCAATCCGTTCGCGAGATATGGGAGTTTGAAGTTAAGGAATGGTTGAGAAATCATCAAAATTTTCGCAAGCCTGATACCCGAAACCAATAACTACTATTGCCTAGGGCAAAAATACACATACCGTTGTAATCGGGCGAGCTTCTACTTTCAGATGCAGCAGCAATTTCTCGAGTTCATCAATCCGTTCGCGAGATATGGGAGTTTGAAGTTAAGGAATGGTTGAGAAATCATCAAAATTTTCGCAAGTCTGATACCCGAAACCAATAACTACTATTGCCCAGGGCAAAAATACACATACCGTTGTAATCGGGCGAGCTTCTACTTTCAGATGCAGCAGCAATTTCTCGAGTTCATCAATCAGTTCGCGAGGTATGGGAGTTTGAAGTTAAGGAATGGTTGAGAAACTATCAAAATTTTAGTAAGTCTGATACTCGAAACCAATAACTGCTATGGCCTAGGGCAAAAATACACATACCATTGTAATCGGGCGAGCTTATGCTTTCAGATGCAACAGGTATTTCCCGAGTTCGTCAATCCGTTCGCGAGATATGGGAGTTTGAAGTTAAGGAATGGTTGAGAAGCCATCAAAATTTTCGCAAGTCTGATACTCGAAACCAATAACTACTATGGCCTAGGGCAAAAATACACATACCGTTGTAATCGGGCGAGCTTCTACTTTCAGATGCAGCAGCAATTTCTCGAGTTCATCAATCCGTTCGCGAGATATGGGAGTTTGAAGTTAAGGAATGGTTGAGTCACAATCAAAATTTTAGTAAGTCTGATACTCGAAACCAATAACTGCTATGGCCTAGGGCAAAAATACACATACCATTGTAATCGGGCGAGCTTATGCTTTCAGATGCAACAGGTATTTCTCGAGTTCGTCAATCCGTTCGCGAGATATGGGAGTTTGAAGTTAAGGAATGGTTGAGAAACCATCAAAATTTTCGCAAGTCCGATACTCGAAACCAATAAGCACTCTTGCCTAGGGCAAAAATACACATACCGTTGTAATCGGGCGAGCTTCTACTTTCAGATGCAGCAGCAATTTCTCGAGTTCATCAATCCGTTCGCGAGATATGGGAGTTTGAAGTTAAGGAATGGTTGAGAAATCATCAAAATTTTCGCAAGTCTGATACCCGAAACCAATAACTACTATTGCCCAGGGCAAAAATACACATACCGTTGTAATCGGGCGAGCTTCTACTTTCAGATTCAGCAGCAATTTCTCGAGTTCATCAATCAGTTCGCGAGGTATGGGAGTTTGAAGTTAAGGAATGGTTGAGAAACTATCAAAATTTTAGTAAGTCTGATACTCGAAACCAATAACTGCTATGGCCTAGGGCAAAAATACACATACCATTGTAATCGGGCGAGCTTATGCTTTCAGATGCAACAGGTATTTCCCGAGTTCGTCAATCCGTTCGCGAGATATGGGAGTTTGAAGTTAAGGAATGGTTGAGAAGCCATCAAAATTTTCGCAAGTCTGATACTCGAAACCAATAACTACTATGGCCTAGGGCAAAAATACACATACCATTCTAATCGCGCGAGTTTCTGCTTTCAGATGCAACTGGAATTCCTCTAGTTCGTCAATCCGTTCGCGAGATATGGGAGTTTGAAGTTAAGGAATGGTTGAGAAACCATCAAAATTTTCGCAAGTCCGATACTCGAAACCAATAAGCACTCTTGCCTAGGGCAAAAATACACATACCGTTGTAATCGGGCGAGCTTCTACTTTCAGATGCAGCAGCAATTTCTCGAGTTCATCAATCCGTTCGCGAGATATGGGAGTTTGAAGTTAAGGAATGGTTGAGAAACAATCAAAATTTTAGTAAGTCTGATACTCGAAACCAATAACTGCTATGGCCTAGGGCAAAAATACACATACCATTGTAATCGCGCGAGTTTCTGCTTTCAGATGCAACTGGAATTTCTCGAGTTCGTCAATCCGTTCGCGAGATGTGGGAGTTTGAAGTTAAGGAATGGTTGAGAACCCATCAAAATTTTGCCGGTCTGATACTCGAAACCAATAACTACTACGGCCTAAGGCAAAAATACACATACCATTGTAATCGCGCGAGTTTCTGCTTTCAGATGCAACTGGAATTTCTCGAGTTCGTCAATCCGTGAGCGAGATGTGGGAGTTTGAGGTTAAGGAATGGTTGAGAAACCATCAAAATTTTCGCTGGTCTGATACTCGAAACCAATAACTACAATGGCCTAGGGGAAAAATACACGTATCGTTGTAATCGGGCGAGTTTCTACTTTCAGATGCAACAGGAATTTCTCTCGTTCGTCATTCCGTTCGCGAGATATGGGAGTTTGAAGTTAAGGAATGGTGGAGAAACCATCAAAATTTTCGCAAGTCTGATACTCGAAACCAATAACTGCTATGGCCTAGGGCAAAAATACACATACCGTTGTAATCGGGCGAGCTTCTACCTTCAGATGCAACAGGTATTTCTCGAGTTCGTCAATCCGTTCGCGAGATATGGGAGTTTGAAGTTAAGGAATGGTTGAGAAGCCATCAAAATTTTCGCTAGTCTGATACTCGAAACCAATAACTACTATGGCCTAGGGCAAAAATACACATACCATTCTAATCGCGCGAGTTTCTGCTTTCAGATGCAACAGGAATTTCTCGAGTTCGTCTATCCGTTCGCGAGATATGGGAGTTTGAAGTTAAGGAATGGTTGAGAAGCCATCAAAATTTTCGCAAGTCTGATACTCGAAACCAATAACTACTATGGCCTAGGGCAAAGATACAAATACCGTTGTAATCGGGAGAGCTTCTACCTTCAGATGCAACAGGAATTTCTCGAGTTCGTCAATCCGTTCGCGAGTTATGGGAGTTTGAAGTTAAGGAATGGTTGAGAAACCATCAAAATTTTCGCAAGTCCGATACTCGAAACCAATAAGCACTCTTGCCTAGGGCAAAAATACACATACCGTTGTAATCGGGCGAGCTTCTACTTTCAGATGCAGCAGCAATTTCTCGAGTTCATCAATCCGTTCGCGAGATATGGGAGTTTGAAGTTAAGGAATGGTTGAGAAATCATCAAAATTTTCGCAAGTCTGATACCCGAAACCAATAACTACTATTGCCCAGGGCAAAAATACACATACCGTTGTAATCGGGCGAGCTTCTACTTTCAGATGCAGCAGCAATTTCTCGAGTTCATCAATCAGTTCGCGAGATATGGGAGTTTGAAGTTAAGGAATGGTTGAGAAACTATCAAAATTTTAGTAAGTCTGATACTCGAAACCAATAACTGCTATGGCCTAGGGCAAAAATACACATACCATTGTAATCGGGCGAGCTTATGCTTTCAGATGCAACAGGTATTTCCCGAGTTCGTCAATCCGTTCGCGAGATATGGGAGTTTGAAGTTAAGGAATGGTTGTGAAACCATCAAAATTTTCGCAAGTCCGATACTCGAAACCAATAAGCACTCTTGCCTAGGGCAAAAATACACATACCGTTGTAATCGGGCGAGCTTCTACTTTCAGATGCAGCAGCAATTTCTCGAGTTCATCAATCAGTTCGCGAGATATGGGAGTTTGAAGTTAAGGAATGGTTGAGAAGCCATCAAAATTTTCGCAAGTCTGATACTCGAAACCAATAACTACTATGGCCAAGGGCAAAAATACAAATACCGTTGTAATCGGGCGAGCTTCTACCTTCAGATGCAACAGGAATTTCTCGAGTTCGTCAATCCGTTAGCGAGTTATGGGAGTTTGAAGTTAAGGAATGGTTGTGAAACCATCAAAATTTTCGCAAGTCCGATACTCGAAACCAATAAGCACTCTTGCCTAGGGCAAAAATACACATACCGTTGTAATCGGGCGAGCTTCTACTTTCAGATGCAGCAGCAATTTCTCGAGTTCATCATTCCGTTCGCGAGATATGGGAGTTTGAAGTTAAGGAATGG
Organism: Ptiloglossa arizonensis; assembly: GCF_051014685.1. Taxonomy (NCBI): domain Eukaryota; kingdom Metazoa; phylum Arthropoda; class Insecta; order Hymenoptera; family Colletidae; genus Ptiloglossa; species Ptiloglossa arizonensis. The sequence goes on from NW_027479067.1 coordinate 68,654, forward strand.
TTGAGAAATCATCAAAATTTTCGCAAGTCTGATAACCGAAACCAATAACTACTATTGCCTAGGGCAAAAATACACATACCGTTGTAATCGGGCGAGCTTCTACTTTCAGATGCAGCAGCAATTTCTCGAGTTCATCAATCCGTTCGCGAGATATGGGAGTTTGAAGTTAAGGAATGGTTGAGAAGCCATCAAAATTTTCGCAAGTCTGATACTCGAAACCAATAACTACTATGGCCTAGGGCAAAAATACACATACCGTTGTAATCGGGCGAGCTTCTACTTTCAGATGCAGCAGCAATTTCTCGAGTTCATCAATCCGTTCGCGAGATATGGGAGTTTGAAGTTAAGGAATGGTTGAGAAACAATCAAAATTTTAGTAAGTCTGATACTCGAAACCAATAACTGCTATGGCCTAGGGCAAAAATACACATACCATTGTAATCGGGCGAGCTTATGCTTTCAGATGCAACAGGTATTTCTCGACTTCGTCTATCCGTTCGCGAGATATGGGAGTTTGAAGTTAAGGAATGGTTGAGAAACCATCAAAATTTTCGCTGGTCTGATACTCGAAACCAATAACTACAATGGCCTAGGGGAAAAATACACGTATCGTTGTAATCGGGCGAGTTTCTACTTTCAGATGCAACAGGAATTTCTCTCGTTCGTCATTCCGTTCGCGAGATATGGGAGTTTGAAGTTAAGGAATGGTGGAGAAACCATCAAAATTTTCGCAAGTCTGATACTCGAAACCAATAACTGCTATGGCCTAGGGCAAAAATACACATACCGTTGTAATCGGGCGAGCTTCTACCTTCAGATGCAACAGGTATTTCTCGAGTTCGTCAATCCGTTCGCGAGATATGGGAGTTTGAAGTTAAGGAATGGTTGAGAAGCCATCATAATTTTCGCTAGTCTGATACTCGAAACCAATAACTACTATGGCCTAGGGCAAAAATACAAATACCGTTGTAATCGGGAGAGCTTCTACCTTCAGATGCAACAGGAATTTCTCGAGTTCGTCAATCCGTTCGCGAGTTATGGGAGTTTGAAGTTAAGGAATGGTTGAGAAACCATCAAAATTTTCGCAAGTCCGATACTCGAAACCAATAAGCACTCTTGCCTAGGGCAAAAATACACATACCGTTGTAATCGGGCGAGCTTCTACTTTCAGATGCAGCAGCAATTTCTCGAGTTCATCAATCCGTTCGCGAGATATGGGAGTTTGAAGTTAAGGAATGGTTGAGAAATCATCAAAATTTTCGCAAGTCTGATACCCGAAACCAATAACTACTATTGCCCAGGGCAAAAATACACATACCGTTGTAATCGGGAGAGCTTCTACTTTCAGATGCAGCAGCAATTTCTCGAGTTCATCAATCAGTTCGCGAGATATGGGAGTTTGAAGTTAAGGAATGGTTGAGAAACTATCAAAATTTTAGTAAGTCTGATACTCGAAACCAATAACTGCTATGGCCTAGGGCAAAAATACACATACCATTGTAATCGGGCGAGCTTATGCTTTCAGATGCAACAGGTATTTCCCGAGTTCGTCAATCCGTTCTCGAGATATGGGAGTTTGAAGTTAAGGAATGGTTGAGAAGCCATCAAAATTTTCGCAAGTCTGATACTCGAAACCAATAACTACTATGGCCTAGGGCAAAAATACACATACCATTCTAATCGCGCGAGTTTCTGCTTTCAGATGCAACAGGAATTTCTCGAGTTCGTCTATCCGTTCGCGAGATATGGGAGTTTGAAGATAAGGAATGGTTGAGAAGCCATCAAAATTTTCGCAAGTCTGATACTCGAAACCAATAACTACTATGGCCTAGGGCAAAAATACAAATACCGTTGTAATCGGGCGAGCTTCTACCTTCAGATGCAACAGGAATTTCTCGAGTTCGTCAATCCGTTCGCGAGTTATGGGAGTTTGAAGTTAAGGAATGGTTGAGAAACCATCAAAATTTTCGCAAGTCCGATACTCGAAACCAATAAGCACTCTTGCCTAGGGCAAAAATACACATACCGTTGTAATCGGGCGAGCTTCCACTTTCAGATGCAGCAGCAATTTCTCGAGTTCATCAATCCGTTCGCGAGATATGGGAGTTTGAAGTTAAGGAATGGTTGAGAAGCCATCAAAATTTTCGCAAGTCTGATACCCGAAACCAATAACTACTATTGCCTAGGGCAAAAATACACATACCGTTGTAATCGGGCGAGCTTCTACTTTCAGATGCAGCAGCAATTTCTCGAGTTCATCAATCCGTTCGCGAGATATGGGAGTTTGAAGTTAAGGAATGGTTGAGAAGCCATCAAAATTTTCGCAAGTCAGATACTCGAAACCAATAACTGCTATGGCCTAGGGCAAAAATACACATACCATTGTAATCGGGCGAGCTTATGCTTTCAGATGCAACAGGTATTTCCCGAGTTCGTCAATCCGTTCGCGAGATATGGGAGTTTGAAGTTAAGGAATGGTTGAGAAGCCATCAAAATTTTCGCAAGTCTGATACTCGAAACCAATAACTACTATGGCCTAGGGCAAAAATACACATACCATTCTAATCGCGCGAGTTTCTGCTTTCAGATGCAACAGGAATTTCTCGAGTTCGTCTATCCGTTCGCGAGATATGGGAGTTTGAAGATAAGGAATGGTTGAGAAGCCATCAAAATTTTCGCAAGTCTGATACTCGAAACCAATAACTACTATGGCCTAGGGCAAAAATACACATACCGTTGTAATCGGGCGAGCTTCTACCTTCAGATGCAACAGGAATTTCTCGAGTTCGTCAATCCGTTCGCGAGTTATGGGAGTTTGAAGTTATGGAATGGTTGAGAAGCCATCAAAATTTTCGCAAGTCTGATACTCGAAACCAATAACTACTATGGCCAAGGGCAAAAATACAAATACCGTTGTAATCGGGCGAGCTTCTACCTTCAGATGCAACAGGAATTTCTCGAGTTCGTCAATCCGTTAGCGAGTTATGGGAGTTTGAAGTTAAGGAATGGTTGTGAAACCATCAAAATTTTCGCAAGTCCGATACTCGAAACCAATAAGCACTCTTGCCTAGGGCAAAAATACACATACCGTTGTAATCGGGCGAGCTTCTACTTTCAGATGCAGCAGCAATTTCTCGAGTTCATCATTCCGTTCGCGAGATATGGGAGTTTGAAGTTAAGGAATGGTTGAGAAATCATCAAAATTTTCGCAAGTCTGATAACCGAAACCAATAACTACTATTGCCTAGGGCAAAAATACACATACCGTTGTAATCGGGCGAGCTTCTACTTTCAGATGCAGCAGCAATTTCTCGAGTTCATCAATCCGTTCGCGAGATATGGGAGTTTGAAGTTAAGGAATGGTTGAGAAGCCATCAAAATTTTCGCAAGTCTGATACTCGAAACCAATAACTACTATGGCCTAGGGCAAAAATACACATACCGTTGTAATCGGGCGAGCTTCTACTTTCAGATGCAGCAGCAATTTCTCGAGTTCATCAATCCGTTCGCGAGATATGGGAGTTTGAAGTTAAGGAATGGTTGAGAAACAATCAAAATTTTAGTAAGTCTGATACTCGAAACCAATAACTGCTATGGCCTAGGGCAAAAATACACATACCATTGTAATCGGGCGAGCTTATGCTTTCAGATGCAACAGGTATTTCTCGACTTCGTCAATCCGTTCGCGAGATATGGGAGTTTGAAGTTAAGGAATGGTTGAGAAACCATCAAAATTTTCGCTGGTCTGATACTCGAAACCAATAACTACAATGGCCTAGGGGAAAAATACACGTATCGTTGTAATCGGGCGAGTTTCTACTTTCAGATGCAACAGGAATTTCTCTCGTTCGTCATTCCGTTCGCGAGATATGGGAGTTTGAAGTTAAGGAATGGTGGAGAAACCATCAAAATTTTCGCAAGTCTGATACTCGAAACCAATAACTGCTATGGCCTAGGGCAAAAATACACATACCGTTGTAATCGGGCGAGCTTCTACCTTCAGATGCAACAGGTATTTCTCGAGTTCGTCAATCCGTTCGCGAGATATGGGAGTTTGAAGTTAAGGAATGGTTGAGAAGCCATCATAATTTTCGCTAGTCTGATACTCGAAACCAATAACTACTATGGCCTAGGGCAAAAATACACATACCATTCTAATCGCGCGAGTTTCTGCTTTCAGATGCAACAGGAATTTCTCGAGTTCGTCTATCCGTTCGCGAGATATGGGAGTTTGAAGTTAAGGAATGGTTGAGAAGCCATCAAAATTTTCGCAAGTCTGGTACTCGAAACCAATAACTACTATGGCCTAGGGCAAAAATACAAATACCGTTGTAATCGGGAGAGCTTCTACCTTCAGATGCAACAGGAATTTCTCGAGTTCGTCAATCCGTTCGCGAGTTATGGGAGTTTGAAGTTAAGGAATGGTTGAGAAACCATCAAAATTTTCGCAAGTCCGATACTCGAAACCAATAAGCACTCTTGCCTAGGGCAAAAATACACATACCGTTGTAATCGGGCGAGCTTCTACTTTCAGATGCAGCAGCAATTTCTCGAGTTCATCAATCCGTTCGCGAGATATGGGAGTTTGAAGTTAAGGAATGGTTGAGAAGCCATCAAAATTTTCGCAAGTCTGATACTCGAAACCAATAACTACTATGGCCTAGGGCAAAAATACACATACCGTTGTAATCGGGCGAGCTTCTACTTTCAGATGCAGCAGCAATTTCTCGAGTTCATCAATCCGTTCGCGAGATATGGGAGTTTGAAGTTAAGGAATGGTTGAGAAACAATCAAAATTTTAGTAAGTCTGATACTCGAAACCAATAACTGCTATGGCCTAGGGCAAAAATACACATACCATTGTAATCGGGCGAGCTTATGCTTTCAGATGCAACAGGTATTTCTCGACTTCGTCAATCCGTTCGCGAGATATGGGAGTTTGAAGTTAAGGAATGGTTGAGAAACCATCAAAATTTTCGCTGGTCTGATACTCGAAACCAATAACTACAATGGCCTAGGGGAAAAATACACGTATCGTTGTAATCGGGCGAGTTTCTACTTTCAGATGCAACAGGAATTTCTCTCGTTCGTCATTCCGTTCGCGAGATATGGGAGTTTGAAGTTAAGGAATGGTGGAGAAACCATCAAAATTTTCGCAAGTCTGATACTCGAAACCAATAACTGCTATGGCCTAGGGCAAAAATACACATACCGTTGTAATCGGGCGAGCTTCTACCTTCAGATGCAACAGGTATTTCTCGAGTTCGTCAATCCGTTCGCGAGATATGGGAGTTTGAAGTTAAGGAATGGTTGAGAAGCCATCATAATTTTCGCTAGTCTGATACTCGAAACCAATAACTACTATGGCCTAGGGCAAAAATACACATACCATTCTAATCGCGCGAGTTTCTGCTTTCAGATGCAACAGGAATTTCTCGAGTTCGTCTATCCGTTCGCGAGATATGGGAGTTTGAAGTTAAGGAATGGTTGAGAAGCCATCAAAATTTTCGCAAGTCTGGTACTCGAAACCAATAACTACTATGGCCTAGGGCAAAAATACAAATACCGTTGTAATCGGGAGAGCTTCTACCTTCAGATGCAACAGGAATTTCTCGAGTTCGTCAATCCGTTCGCGAGTTATGGGAGTTTGAAGTTAAGGAATGGTTGAGAAACCATCAAAATTTTCGCAAGTCCGATACTCGAAACCAATAAGCACTCTTGCCTAGGGCAAAAATACACATACCGTTGTAATCGGGCGAGCTTCTACTTTCAGATGCAGCAGCAATTTCTCGAGTTCATCAATCCGTTCGCGAGATATGGGAGTTTGAAGTTAAGGAATGGTTGAGAAGCCATCAAAATTTTCGCAAGTCTGATACCCGAAACCAATAACTACTATTGCCTAGGGCAAAAATACACATACCGTTGTAATCGGGCGAGCTTCTACTTTCAGATGCAGCAGCAATTTCTCGAGTTCATCAATCCGTTCGCGAGATATGGGAGTTTGAAGTTAAGGAATGGTTGAGAAGCCATCAAAATTTTCGCAAGTCAGATACTCGAAACCAATAACTGCTATGGCCTAGGGCAAAAATACACATACCATTGTAATCGGGCGAGCTTATGCTTTCAGATGCAACAGGTATTTCCCGAGTTCGTCAATCCGTTCGCGAGATATGGGAGTTTGAAGTTAAGGAATGGTTGAGAAGCCATCAAAATTTTCGCAAGTCTGATACTCGAAACCAATAACTACTATGGCCTAGGGCAAAAATACACATACCATTCTAATCGCGCGAGTTTCTGCTTTCAGATGCAACAGGAATTTCTCGAGTTCGTCTATCCGTTCGCGAGATATGGGAGTTTGAAGATAAGGAATGGTTGAGAAGCCATCAAAATTTTCGCAAGTCTGATACTCGAAACCAATAACTACTATGGCCTAGGGCAAAAATACACATACCGTTGTAATCGGGCGAGCTTCTACCTTCAGATGCAACAGGAATTTCTCCAGTTCGTCAATCCGTTCGCGAGTTATGGGAGTTTGAAGTTAAGGAATGGTTGAGAAACCATCAAAATTTTCGCAAGTCCGATACTCGATACCAATAAGCACTCTTGCCTAGGGCAAAAATACACATACCGTTGTAATCGGGCGAGCTTCTACTTTCAGATGCAGCAGCAATTTCTCGAGTTCATCAATCCGTTCGCGAGATATGGGAGTTTGAAGTTAAGGAATGGTTGAGAAGCCATCAAAATTTTCGCAAGTCTGATAACCGAAACCAATAACTACTATTGCCTAGGGCAAAAATACACATACCGTTGTAATCGGGCGAGCTTCTACTTTCAGATGCAGCAGCAATTTCTCGAGTTCATCAATCCGTTCGCGAGATATGGGAGTTTGAAGTTAAGGAATGGTTGAGAAGCCATCAAAATTTTCGCAAGTCTGATACTCGAAACCAATAACTACTATGGCCTAGGGCAAAAATACACATACCGTTGTAATCGGGCGAGCTTCTACTTTCAGATGCAGCAGCAATTTCTCGAGTTCATCAATCCGTTCGCGAGATATGGGAGTTTGAAGTTAAGGAATGGTTGAGAAGCCATCAAAATTTTCGCAAGTCTGATACTCGAAACCAATAACTACTATGGCCTAGGGCAAAAATACACATACCATTCTAATCGCGCGAGTTTCTGCTTGCAGATGCAACAGGAATTTCTCGAGTTCGTCTATCCGTTCGCGAGATATGGGAGTTTGAAGTTAAGGAATGTTTGAGAAGCCATCAAAATTTTCGCAAGTCTGATACTCGAAACCAATAACTGGAATGGTCTAGGGGAAAAGTACACATACCACTGTAATCGGGCGAGTTTCTGCTTTCAGATGCAACTGGAATTCCTCTAGTTCGTCAATCCGTTCGCGAGATATGGGAGTTTGAAGTTAAGGAATGGTTGAGAAATCATCAAAATTTTCGCAAGTCTGATACCCGAAACCAATAACTACTATTGCCTAGGGCAAAAATACACATACCGTTGTAATCGGGCGAGCTTCTACTTTCAGATGCAGCAGCAATTTCTCGAGTTCATCAATCCGTTCGCGAGATATGGGAGTTTGAAGTTAAGGAATGGTTGAGAAATCATCAAAATTTTCGCAAGTCTGATACCCGAAACCAATAACTACTATTGCCCAGGGCAAAAATACACATACCGTTGTAATCGGGCGAGCTTCTACTTTCAGATGCAGCAGCAATTTCTCGAGTTCATCAAACAGTTCGCGAGGTATGGGAGTTTGAAGTTAAGGAATGGTTGAGAAACTATCAAAATTTTAGTAAGTCTGATACTCGAAACCAATAACTGCTATGGCCTAGGGCAAAAATACACATACCATTGTAATCGGGCGAGCTTATGCTTTCAGATGCAACAGGTATTTCCCGAGTTCGTCAATCCGTTCGCGAGATATGGGAGTTTGAAGTTAAGGAATGGTTGAGAAGCCATCAAACTTTTCGCAAGTCTGATACTCGAAACCAATAACTACTATGGCCTAGGGCAAAAATACACATACCATTCTAATCGCGCGAGTTTCTGCTTTCAGATGCAACAGGAATTTCTCGAGTTCGTCTATCCGTTCGCGAGATATGGGAGTTTGAAGTTAAGGAATGGTTGAGAAGCCATCAAAATTTTCGCAAGTCTGATACTCGAAACCAATAACTACTATGGCCTAGGGCAAAAATACAAATACCGTTGTAATCGGGCGAGCTTCTACCTTCAGATGCAACAGGAATTTCTCGAGTTCGTCAATCCGTTCGCGAGTTATGGGAGTTTGAAGTTAAGGAATGGTTGAGAAACCATCAAAATTTTCGCAAGTCCGATACTCGAAACCAATAAGCACTCTTGCCTAGGGCAAAAATACACATACCGTTGTAATCGGGCGAGCTTCTACTTTCAGATGCAGCAGCAATTTCTCGAGTTCATCAATCCGTTCGCGAGATATGGGAGTTTGAAGTTAAGGAATGGTTGAGAAATCATCAAAATTTTCGCAAGTCTGATACCCGAAACCAATAACTACTATTGCCTAGGGCAAAAATACACATACCGTTGTAATCGGGCGAGCTTCTACTTTCAGAAGCAGCAGCAATTTCTCGAGTTCATCAATCCGTTCGCGAGATATGGGAGTTTGAAGTTAAGGAATGGTTGAGAAGCCATCAAAATTTTCGCAAGTCTGATACTCGAAACCAATTACTACTATGGCCTAGGGCAAAAATACACATACCGTTGTAATCGGGCGAGCTTCTACCTTCAGATGCAACAGGAATTTCTCGAGTTCGTCAATCCGTTCGCGAGTTATGGGAGTTTGAAGTTAAGGAATGGTTGAGAAGCCATCAAAATTTTCGCAAGTCTGATACCCGAAACCAATAACTACTATTGCCTAGGGCAAAAATACACATACCGTTGTAATCGGGCGAGCTTCTACTTTCAGATGCAGCAGCAATTTCTCGAGTTCATCAATCCGTTCGCGAGATATGGGAGTTTGAAGTTAAGGAATGGTTGAGAAGCCATCAAAATTTTCGCAAGTCTGATACTCGAAACCAATAACTGCTATGGCCTAGGGCAAAAATACACATACCATTGTAATCGGGCGAGCTTATGCTTTCAGATGCAACAGGTATTTCCCGAGTTCGTCAATCCGTTCGCGAGATATGGGAGTTTGAAGTTAAGGAATGGTTGAGAAGCCATCAAAATTTTCGCAAGTCTGATACTCGAAACCAATAACTACTATGGCCTAGGGCAAAAATACACATACCATTCTAATCGCGCGAGTTTCTGCTTTCAGATGCAACAGGAATTTCTCGAGTTCGTCTATCCGTTCGCGAGATATGGGAGTTTGAAGATAAGGAATGGTTGAGAAGCCATCAAAATTTTCGCAAGTCTGATACTCGAAACCAATAACTACTATGCCCTAGGGCAAAAATACACATACCGTTGTAATCGGGCGAGCTTCTACCTTCAGATGCAACAGGAATTTCTCGAGTTCGTCAATCCGTTCGCGAGTTATGGGAGTTTGAAGTTAAGGAATGGTTGAGAAACCATCAAAATTTTCGCAAGTCCGATACTCGAAACCAATAAGCACTCTTGCCTAGGGCAAAAATACACATACCGTTGTAATCGGGCGAGCTTCTACTTTCAGATGCAGCAGCAATTTCTCGAGTTCATCAATCCGTTCGCGAGATATGGGAGTTTGAAGTTAAGGAATGGTTGAGAAGCCATCAAAATTTTCGCAAGTCTGATACCCGAAACCAATAACTACTATTGCCTAGGGCAAAAATACACATACCGTTGTAATCGGGCGAGCTTCTACTTTCAGATGCAGCAGCAATTTCTCGAGTTCATCAATCCGTTCGCGAGATATGGGAGTTTGAAGTTAAGGAATGGTTGAGAAGCCATCAAAATTTTCGCAAGTCTGATACTCGAAACCAATAACTACTATGGCCTAGGGCAAAAATACACATACCGTTGTAATCGGGCGAGCTTCTACTTTCAGATGCAGCAGCAATTTCTCGAGTTCATCAATCCGTTCGCGAGATATGGGAGTTTGAAGTTAAGGAATGGTTGAGAAACAATCAAAATTTTAGTAAGTCTGATACTCGAAACCAATAACTGCTATGGCCTAGGGCAAAAATACACATACCATTGTAATCGGGCGAGCTTATGCTTTCAGATGCAACAGGTATTTCTCGAGTTCGTCAATCCGTTCGCGAGATATGGGAGTTTGAAGTTAAGGAATGGTTGAGAAACCATCAAAATTTTCGCAAGTCCGATACTCGAAACCAATAAGCACTCTTGCCTAGGGCAAAAATACACATACCGTTGTAATCGGGCGAGCTTCTACTTTCAGATGCAGCAGCAATTTCTCGATTTCATCAATCCGTTCGCGAGATATGGGAGTTTGAAGTTAAGGAATGGTTGAGAAATCATCAAAATTTTCGCAAGTCTGATACCCGAAACCAATAACTACTATTGCCCAGGGCAAAAATACACATACCGTTGTAATCGGGCGAGCTTCTACTTTCAGATGCAGCAGCAATTTCTCGAGTTCATCAATCAGTTCGCGAGGTATGGGAGTTTGAAGTTAAGGAATGGTTGAGAAACTATCAAAATTTTAGTAAGTCTGATACTCGAAACCAATAACTGCTATGGCCTAGGGCAAAAATACACATACCATTGTAATCGGGCGAGCTTATGCTTTCAGATGCAACAGGTATTTCCCGAGTTCGTCAATCCGTTCGCGTGATATGGGAGTTTGAAGTTAAGGAATGGTTGAGAAGCCATTAAAATTTTCGCAAGTCTGATACTCGAAACCAATAACTACTATGGCCTAGGGCAAAAATACACATACCATTCTAATCGCGCGAGTTTCTGCTTGCAGATGCAACAGGAATTTCTCGAGTTCGTCTATCCGTTCGCGAGATATGGGAGTTTGAAGTTAAGGAATGGTTGAGAAGCCATCAAAATTTTCGCAAGTCTGATACTCGAAACCAATAACTGGAATGGCCTAGGGGAAAAGTACACATACCACTGTAATCGGGCGAGTTTCTGCTTTCAGATGCAACTGGAATTCCTCTAGTTCGTCAATCCGTTCGCGAGATGTGGGAGTTTGAAGTTAAGGAATGGTTGAGAAATCATCAAAATTTTCGCAAGTCTGATACCCGAAACCAATAACTACTATTGCCTAGGGCAAAAATACACATACCGTTGTAATCGGGCGAGCTTCTACTTTCAGATGCAGCAGCAATTTCTCGAGTTCATCAATCCGTTCGCGAGATATGGGAGTTTGAAGTTAAGGAATGGTTGAGAAATCATCAAAATTTTCGCAAGTCTGATACCCGAAACCAATAACTACTATTGCCCAGGGCAAAAATACACATACCGTTGTAATCGGGCGAGCTTCTACTTTCAGATGCAGCAGCAATTTCTCGAGTTCATCAATCAGTTCGCGAGGTATGGGAGTTTGAAGTTAAGGAATGGTTGAGAAACTATCAAAATTTTAGTAAGTCTGATACTCGAAACCAATAACTGCTATGGCCTAGGGCAAAAATACACATACCATTGTAATCGGGCGAGCTTATGCTTTCAGATGCAACAGGTATTTCCCGAGTTCGTCAATCCGTTCGCGAGATATGGGAGTTTGAAGTTAAGGAATGGTTGAGAAGCCATCAAAATTTTCGCAAGTCTGATACTCGAAACCAATAACTACTATGGCCTAGGGCAAAAATACACATACCATTCTAATCGCGCGAGCTTCTGCTTTCAGATGCAACAGTAATTTCTCGAGTTCGTCTATCCGTTCGCGAGATATGGGAGTTTGAAGTTAAGGAATGGTTGAGAAGCCATCAAAATTTTCGCAAGTCTGATACTCGAAACCAATAACTACTATGGCCTAGGGCAAAAATACAAATACCGTTGTAATCGGGCGAGCTTCTACCTTCAGATGCAACAGGAATTTCTCGAGTTCGTCAATCCGTTCGCGAGTTATGGGAGTTTGAAGTTAAGGAATGGTTGAGAAACCATCAAAATTTTCGCAAGTCCGATACTCGAAACCAATAAGCACTCTTGCCTAGGGCAAAAATACACATACCGTTGTAATCGGGCGAGCTTCTACTTTCAGATGCAGCAGCAATTTCTCGAGTTCATCAATCCGTTCGCGAGATATGGGAGTTTGAAGTTAAGGAATGGTTGAGAAATCATCAAAATTTTCGCAAGTCTGATACCCGAAACCAATAACTACTATTGCCTAGGGCAAAAATACACATACCGTTGTAATCGGGCGAGCTTCTACTTTCAGAAGCAGCAGCAATTTCTCGAGTTCATCAATCCGTTCGCGAGATATGGGAGTTTGAAGTTAAGGAATGGTTGAGAAGCCATCAAAATTTTCGCAAGTCTGATACTCGAAACCAATAACTACTATGGCCTAGGGCAAAAATACACATACCGTTGTAATCGGGCGAGCTTCTACTTTCAGATGCAGCAGCAATTTCTCGAGTTCATCAATCCGTTCGCAAGATATGGGAGTTTGAAGTTAAGGAATGGTTGAGAAACAATCAAAATTTTAGTAAGTCTGATACTCGAAACCAATAACTGCTATGGCCTAGGGCAAAAATACACATACCATTGTAATCGGGCGAGCTTATGCTTTCAGATGCAACAGGTATTTCTCGAGTTCGTCAATCCGTTCGCGAGATATGGGAGTTTGAAGTTAAGGAATGGTTGAGAAACCATCAAAATTTTCGCAAGTCCGATACTCGAAACCAATAAGCACTCTTGACTAGGGCAAAAATACACATACCGTTGTAATCGGGCGAGCTTCTACTTTAAGATGCAGCAGCAATTTCTCGAGTTCATCAATCCGTTCGCGAGATATGGGAGTTTGAAGTTAAGGAATGGTTGAGAAATCATCAAAATTTTCGCAAGTCTGATACCCGAAACCAATAACTACTATTGCCTAGGGCAAAAATACACATACCGTTGTAATCGGGCGAGCTTCTACTTTCAGATGCAGCAGCAATTTCTCGAGTTCATCAATCAGTTCGCGAGGTATGGGAGTTTGAAGTTAAGGAATGGTTGAGAAACTATCAAAATTTTAGTAAGTCTGATACTCGAAACCAATAACTGCTATGGCCTAGGGCAAAAATACACATACCATTGTAATCGGGCGAGCTTATGCTTTCAGATGCAACAGGTATTTCCCGAGTTCGTCAATCCGTTCGCGAGATATGGGAGTTTGAAGTTAAGGAATGGTTGAGAAGCCATCAAAATTTTCGCAAGTCTGATACTCGAAACCAATAACTACTATGGCCTAGGGCAAAAATACACATACCATTCTAATCGCGCGAGTTTCTGCTTTCAGATGCAACAGGAATTTCTCGAGTTCGTCTATCCGTTCGCGAGATATGGGAGTTTGAAGTTAAGGAATGGTTGAGAAGCCATCAAAATTTTCGCAAGTCTGATACTCGAAACCAATAACTACTATGGCCTAGGGCAAAAATACAAATACCGTTGTAATCGGGCGAGCTTCTACCTTCAGATGCAACAGGAATTTCTCGAGTTCGTCAATCCGTTCACGAGTTATGGGAGTTTGAAGTTAAGGAATGGTTGAGAAACCATCAAAATTTTCGCAAGTCCGATACTCGAAACCAATAAGCACTCTTGCCTAGGGCAAAAATACACATACCGTTGTAATCGGGCGAGCTTCTACTTTCAGATGCAACAGAAATTTTTCGGATTCGTCGATCCGTTCGCGAAATAACGGAGTTAGTAGTTAAGGAATGGTTGAGAAACCATCAAAATTTTCGCTGGTCTAATACTCGAAACCAATAACTGGAATGGCCTAGGGGAAAAGTACACACACCATTGTAATCGGGCGAGATTCTACTTTCTGATGCAACAGGAATTAATGGAGTTCGTTAATCCGTTCGCGAGATATGGGAGTTTGAAGTTAAGGAATGGTTGAGACATCATCAAGATTTTCGCAATTCTGATGCTAGAAACGAATAACTGGAATGGCCTAGGGGAAAAGCACACACACCATTGTAATCGGGCGAGTTTCTGCTTTCAGATGCAACACGAATTTCTCGAGTTCGTCAATCCGTTCGTGAGATATGGGAGTTTGAAATTAAGGAATAGTTGAGAAACTATTAAAATTTTCGCAAGTCTGATACTCGAAACCAATAACTACAAAGGCCTAGGTGAAAAACACACATATCTTTGTAATCGGGCGAGTTTCTACTTTCAGATGCAACAGGAATTTCTCGAGTTCGTCAATCCGTTCGCGAGAAATGGGAGTTTGAATTTAAGGAATGGTTGAGAAACTATCAAAATTTTCGCAAGTCTGATACTCGAAACCAATAACTACAATGGCCTAGGGGAAACATACACACACCGTTGTAATCGGGCGAGTTTCCACTTTCAGATGCAACAGGAATTTCTCGAGTTCGTCAATCCGTTCGCGAGATATGGGAGTTTGAACTTAAGGAATTCTTGAGGAACCATCAAAATTTTCGCAAGTCTGATACACGAAATCAATAACTAAAAAGGCCTAGGGGAAAATGCACATACGTTTGTAATCGGGCGAGTTTCCACTTTCAGATGCAATAGGAATTTGTCGAGTTCGTCATTCCGTTCGCGAGATATGGGAGTTTGAAGTTATGGAATGCTTGAGAAACCATCAAAATTTTCGCTGGTCTGATACTCGAAACCAATAACTGGAATGACCTAGGGGAAAAGTACACACACCATTGTAATCGGGCGATTTTCTGCTTCCATGTGCAACAGAAATTTCTCGAGTTCGTCAATCCGTTCGCGAGATATGGGAGTTTGAAGTTAAGGAATGGTTGAGAAACTATCAAAATTATCATAAGTCTGATACTCGAAACCAATAACTACAAAGGCCTAGGAGAAAAATACACATACCTTTGTAATCGGGCGAGTTTCCACTTTCAGATGCAACAGGAATTTCTCGAGTTCGTCAATCCGTACGCGAGATATGGGAGGTTGAAGTTAATTAATGCTTGGGAAACCATCAAAATTTTCGTAAGTCTGATACTCGAAACCAATAACAGGAATGACCTAGGAGAAAAGTACACACACCATTGTAATCGGGCGATTTTCTGCTTCCAGGTGCAACAGGAATTTCTCGAGTTCGTCAATCCGTTCGCGAGATATGGGAGTTTGAACTTAAGGAATTCTTGAGGAACCATCAAAATTTTCGCAAGTCTGATACACGAAATCAATAACTAAAAAGGCCTAGGGGAAAATGCACATACGTTTGTAATCGGGCGAGTTTCCACTTTCAGATGCAATAGGAATTTGTCGAGTTCGTCATTCCGTTCGCGAGATATGGGAGTTTGAAGTTAAGGAATGCTTGAGAAACCATCAAAATTTTCGCTGGTCTGATACTCGAAACCAATAACTGGAATGACCTAGGGGAAAAGTACACACACAATTGTAATCGGGCGATTTTCTGCTTCCATGTGCAACAGAAATTTCTCGAGTTCGTCAATCCGTTCGCGAGATATGGGAGTTTGAAGTTAAGGAATGGTTGAGAAACTATCAAAATTTTCGCAAGTCTGATACTCGAAACCAATAACTACAAAGGCCTAGGAGAAAAATACACATACCTTTGTAATCGGGCGAGTTTCCACTTTCAGATGCAACAGGAATTTCTCGAGTTCGTCAATCCGTACGCGAGATATGGGAGGTTGAAGTTAATTAATGCTTGGGAAACCATCAAAATTTTCGTAAGTCTGATACTCGAAACCAATAACAGGAATGACCTAGGGGAAAAGTACACACACCATTGTAATCGGGCGATTTTCTGCTTCCAGGTGCAACAGGAATTTCTCGAGTTCGTCAATCCGTTCGCGAGATATGGGAGTTTGAACTTAAGGAATTCTTGAGGAACCATCAAAATTTTCGCAAGTCTGATACACGAAACCAATAACTAAAAAGGCCTAGGGGAAAAATACACACACCGTTGTAATCGGGCGATTTTCCACTTTCAGATGCAACAGGAATTTCTCGAGTTCGTCAATCCGTTCGCGAGATATGGGAGTTTGAATTTAAGGAATGGTTGAGCAACCATCAAAATTTTCGCAAGTCTGATACTCGAAACCAATAACTGGAATGACCTAGGGGAAAACTACACACACCATTGTGATCGGGCGATTTTCTGCTTCCAGGTGCAACAGAAATTTCCCGAGTTCTTCAATCCGTTCGCGAGATATGGGAGTTTGAAGTTAAGGAATGGTTGAGAAACCATCAAAATTTTCGCAAGTCTGATACACGAAACCAATAACTACAAAGGCCTAGGAGAAAAATACACATACCTTTGTAATCGGGCGAGTTTCCACTTTCAGATGCAACAGGAATTTCTCGAGTTCGTCAATCCGTACGCGAGATATGGGAGGTTGAAGTTAATTAATGCTTGGGATACCATCAAAATTTTCGGTGGTCTGATACTCGAAACCAATAACTGGAATGACCTAGGGGAAAAGTGCACACACCATTGTAATCGGGCGAGTTTCTGCTTTCAGATGCAACAGGAATTTCTCGAGTTCGTCAATCCGTACGCGAGATATGGGAGGTTGAAGTTAATTAATGCTTGGGAAACCATCAAAATTTTCGGTGGTCTGATACTCGAAACCAATAACTGGAATGACCTAGGGGAAAACTACACACACCATTGTGATCGGGCGATTTTCTGCTTCCAGGTGCAACAGAAATTTCTGGAGTTCTTCAATCCGTTCGCGAGATATGGGTGTTTGAAGTTAAGGAATGGTTGAGAAACTATCAAAATTTTCGCAAGTCCGATACTCGAAACCAATAAATACAAAGGCCTAGGTGAAAAACACACATATCTTTGTAATCGGGCGAGTTTCTACTTTCAGATGCAACAGGAATTTCTCGAGTTCGTCAATCCGTTCGCGAGAAATGGGAGTTTGAAGTTAAGGAATGGTTGAGAAACTATCAAAATTTTCGCAAGTCTGATACTCGAAACCAATAACTACAATGGCCTAGGGGAAAAATACACACACCGTTGTAATCGGGCGAGTTTCCACTTTCAGATGCAACAGGAATTTCTCGGGTTCGTCAATCCGTACGCGAGATATGGGAGGTTGAAGTTAATTAATGCTTGGGAAACCATCAAAATTTTCGGTGGTCTGATACTCGAAACCAATAACTGGAATGACCTAGGGGAAAGGTGCACACACCATTGTAATCGGGCGAGTTTCTGCTTTCAGATGCAACAGGAATTTCTCGAGTTCGTCAATCCGTTCGCGAGATATGGGAGTTTGAACTTAAGGAATTCTTGAGGAACCATCAAAATTTTCGCAAGTCTGATACACGAAACCAATAACTGCAAAGGCCTAGGGGAAAATGCACATACGTTTGTAATCGGGCGAGTTTCCACTTTCAGATGCAATAGGAATTTCTCGAGTTCGTCATTCCGTTCGCGAGATATGGGAGTTTGAAGTTAAGGAATGCTTGAGAAACCATCAAAATTTTCGCTGGTCTGATACTCGAAACGAATAACTGGAATGACCTAGGGGAAAAGTACACACACCATTGTAATCGGGCGATTTTCTGCTTCCAGGTGCAACAGAAATTTCTCGAGTTCGTCAATCCGTTCGCGAGATATGGGAGTTTGAAGTTAAGGAATGGTTGAGAAACTATCAAAATTTCCGCAAGTCCGATACTCGAAACCAATAAATACAAAGGCGTAGGTGAAAAACACACATATCTTTGTAATCGGGCGAGTTTCTACTTTCAGATGCAACAGGAATTTCTCGAGTTCGTCAATCCGTTCGCGAGAAATGGGAGTTTGAAGTTAAGGAATGGCTGAGAAACTATCAAAATTTTCGCAAGTCTGATACTCGAAACCAATAACTACAAAGGCCTAGGTGAAAAACACACATATCTTTGTAATCGGGCGAGTTTCTACTTTCAGATGCAACAGGAATTTCTCGAGTTCGTCAATCCGTTCGCGAGAAATGGGAGTTTGAAGTTAAGGAATGGTTGAGAAACCGTAAAAATGTTCGCAAGTCTCATACTCGAAACCAATAACTACTATGGCCTAGGGCAAAAATACCCATACCGTTGTAATCGGGAGAGTTTCTACTTTCAGATGCAATAGAAATTTTTCGGGTTCGTCAATCCGTTCGTGAAATATCGGAGTTTGGAATTAAGGAATGGTTGAGAAACCATAAAAATTTTCGTAAGTCTGATACTCGAAACCAATAACTACTATGGCCTAGGGAAAAATACCCATACGTTGCAATCGGGAAAGTTTCTACTTTCAGATGCAACAGAAATTTTTCGGATTCGTAAATCCGTTCGCGAAATATCGGAGTTTGGAGTTAAGGTGTGGTTGAGAAACGATCATAATTTTCGCTGGTCTGATACTCGAAACCAATAACTGGAATGGCCTAGGGGAAATGTACTCAAACCATTGTAACCGGGCGAGTTTCTACTTTCACATGCAACAGGAGTTTCTCGAGTTCGTCAATCCGTTAGCGAGATATGGGAGTCTGAAGTTAAGGAATGGTTGAGAAACCATCAAAATTTTCGCTGGTCTGATACTCGAAACCAATACCAGGAATGGCCTAGGGGAAAAGTACACACACCACTGTAATCGGGCGAGTTTCTACTATCAGATGCAAAAGGAATTTCTCGAGTTCGTCAATCCGTTCGCGACATATGGGAGTTTGAAGTTAAGGAGTGGTTGGGAAACCATCAAAATTTTCGCAATTCTGATGCTAGAATCCAATAACTCGAATGACCTACGGGAAAAGTACACTCAACATTGTAATCGGGCGAGTTTCTGCTTTCAGATGCAACAGGAATTTCACGAGTTCGTCAATCTGTTCCCGAGATATGGGAGTCTGCAGTTAAGGAATGGTTGAGAAACCATCAAAATTTTCGCAAATCTGATACTCGAAACCAATAACTGCTATGGCCTAGGGGAAAAATACACATACTGTTGTAATCGGGAAAGTTTCTACTTTCAGATGCAACAGAAATTTTTCGGATTCGTCAATCCGTTCGCGAAATATCGGAGTTTGGAGATAAGGAATGGTTGAGAAACCATCAAAATTTATGCAACTCTGATACTCGAACCCAATAACTACATTGGCCTAGGGGAAAATTCACATACCGTTGTAATCGGGCGAGTTTCTACTTTCAGATGCAACAGGAATTTCTCCGATTCGTCAATCCGATCGCGAGATATGGGAGTTTGAACATTAAAGAATGGTTGAGAAACCATCAAAATTTTCGCAAGTCTGATACTCGAAACCAATAACTACTATGGCCTAGGGCAAAAAAACACATACCGTTGTAATCGGGCGAGTTTCTGCTTTCAGATGCAGCAGTAATTTCTCGAGTTCGTCAATCCGTTCGCGAGATATGGGAGTTTGAAGTTAAGGAATGGTTGAGAAACCACCAAAATTTTCGCTGGTCTGATACTCGAAACCAATAACTACTATGGCCTAGGGCAAAAAAACACATACCGTTGTAATCGGGCGAGTTTCTGCTTTCAGATGCAGCAGTAATTTCTCGAGTTCGTCAATCCGTTCGCGAGATATGGGACTTTGAAGTTAAGGAATGGTTGAGAAACCATCAAAATTTTCGCTGGTCTGATACTCGAAACCAGTAACTGGAATTGCCTAAGGGAAATGTACACACACCAATGTAATCGGGCGAGTTTCTACTTTCAGACGCAACAGGAATTTCTCGAGTTCGTCAATCGGTTCGCGAGATATGGGAGTTTGAAGTTAAGGAATGGTTGAGAAACCACCAAAATTTTCGCTGGTCTGATACTCGAAACCAATAACTACAAAGGCCTAGGGGAAAAATACACATACCGCTGTGATCGGGCGAGTTTCTGCTTTCAGATGCAACAGGAATTTCTCGAGTTCGTCAATCGGTTCGCGAGATATGGGAGTTTGAAGTTAAGGAATGGTTGAGAAACCATCAAAGTTTTCGCAAGTCTGACAACCGAAACCAATAACTGGAATGGCCTAGGGGAAAAGTGCACACACCATTGGAATCGGGCGAGTTTCTACTTTCAGATGCAACAGGAATTTGTCGAGTTCGTCAATCCGTTCGCGAGATATGGGAGTCTCAAGTTAAGGAATGGTTGAGAAACAATCAAAATTTCCGCAATTCTGATACTCGAAACCAATAACAACTATGGCCCAGGGCAAAATGCACATACCGTTGTAATCGGGCGAGTTTCGGCTTGCAGATGCAACAGGAATTTCTCGGGTTCGTCAAACCCTTCGCGAGATATGGGCGTCTGAACATAAGGAATGGTTAAGGAATCACCAAAATTTTCGCACGTCTGATACTCGAATACAATAACTGGAATGGCCTAGGGTAAAAATACACAGACCGTTGTAATCGGGAGAGTTTCTAATTTCAGAGGCAACAGAAATTTTTCGGATTCGTCAATCCGTTCGCGAAATTTCGGTGTTAGGAGTTAAGAGATGGTTGAGAAACCATTAAAATTTTCGCAATTCTGATGCTAGAAACGAATAACTGGAATGGGCTGCGGGAAAAGTACACATAACATTGTAATCGGGCGAGATACTGCTTTCAGATGCAGCAGGAAATTCTCGAGTTCGTCAATCCGTTCGCGAGATATGGGAGTTTGAAGTTAAGGAATGGTTGAGAAACGATCAAAATTTTCGCTGGTCTGATACTCGAAACCAGTAACTGGAATGGCCTAGGGGAAATGTACACACAGCAATGTAATCGGGCGAGTTTCTGCTTTCAGATGCAACAGGAATTTCTCGAGTTCGTCAATCGGTTCGCGAGATATGGGAGTTTGGAGTTAAGGAATGGTTGAGAAACCATCAAAATTTTCGCAAGTCTGATACTCGAAACCAATAACTGGAATGGCCTACGGGAAAAGTACACATAACATTGTAATCGGGCGAGTTTCTGCTTTCAGATGCAGCAGGAATTTCTCGAGTTCGTCAATCCGTTCGCGAGATATGGGACTTTGAAGTTAAGGAATGGTTGAGAAACCATCAAAATTTTCGCTGGTCTGATACTCGAAACCGGTAACTGGAATGGCCTAAGGGAAATGTACACACACCAATGTAATCGGGCGAGTTTCTACTTTCAGACGCAACAGGAATTTCTCGAGTTCGTCAATCGGTTCGCGAGATATGGGAGTTTGAAGTTAAGGAATGGTTGAGAAACCATCAAAATTTTCGCAAGTCTGATACTCGAAAACAATAACTACTATTGCCTAGGGCCGTTTTAATCCAGCGAGTTTCTGCTTTCAGATGCAACAGGAATTTCTCGAGTTCGTCAATTCGTTCGCGAGATATGGGAGTTTGAAGTTAAGGAATGGGTGAGAAACCATCAAAATTTGCGCTGATCTGATACTCGAAACCAATAACTACAAAGGCCTAGGGGAAAAATACACATACCGCTGTGATCGGGCGAGTTTCTGCTTTCAGATGCAACAGGAATTTCTCGAGTTCGTCAATCGGTTCGCGAGATATGGGATTTTGAAGTTAAGGAATGGTTGAGAATCCATCAAAATTTTCGCAAGTCTGATACTCGAAACCAATAACTGGTATGGCCTAGGGGAAAAGTACACACACCGTAGGAATCGGGCGAGTGCCTACTTTCAGATGCAACAGGAATTTCTCGAGTTCGTCAATCCGTTCGCGAAATGTGGGAGTTTGAAGTTAAGGAATGGTTGAGAAACCATCAAAGTTTTCGCAAGTCTGATACTCGAAACCCATAACTCCAAAGGCCTATGGGAAAAATTCACATACCGTTGTAATGGCGCGAGTTTCTACCTTCAGATGCAACAGGAATTTCTCGAGTTCGTCAATCCGTTCGCGAGACATGGGAGTTTGAAGTTAAGGAATGGTTGAGAAACCATCAAAATTTTCGCTGGTCTGATACTCGAAACCAGTAACTGGAATTGCCTAAGGGAAATGTACACACACCATTGTAATCGGGCGAGTTTCTGCTTTCAGATGCAGCAGGAAATTCTCGAGTTCGTCAATCCGTTCGCGAGATATGGGAGTTTGAAGTTAAGGAATGGTTGAGAAACCATCAAAATTTTCGCTGGTCTGATACTCGAAACCAGTAACTGGAATGGCCTAGGGGAAATGCACACACACCAATGTAATCGGGCGAGTTTCTGCTTTCAGATGCAACAGGAATTTCTCGAGTTCGTCAATCGGTTCGCGAGATATGGGAGTTTGGAGTTAAGGAATGGTTGAGAAACCATCAAAATTTTCGCAAGTCTGATACTCGAAACCAATAACTGGAATGGCCTACGGGAAAAGTACACATAACATTGTAATCGGGCGAGTTTCTGCTTTCAGATGCAGCAGGAATTTCTCGAGTTCGTCAATCCGTTCGCGAGATATGGGACTTTGAAGTTAAGGAATGGTTGAGAAACCATCAAAATTTTCGCTGGTCTGATACTCGAAACCGGTAACTGGAATGGCCTAAGGGAAATGTACACACACCAATGTAATCGGGCGAGTTTCTACTTTCAGACGCAACAGGAATTTCTCGAGTTCGTCAATCGGTTCGCGAGATATGGGAGTTTGAAGTTAAGGAATGGTTGAGAAACCAACAAAATTTTCGCAAGTCTGATACTCGAAAACAATAACTACTATTGCCTAGGGCCGTTTTAATCCAGCGAGTTTCTGCTTTCAGATGCAACAGGAATTTCTCGAGTTCGTCAATTCGTTCGCGAGATATGGGAGTTTGAAGTTAAGGAATGGGTGAGAAACCATCAAAATTTGCGCTGATCTGATACTCGAAACCAATAACTACAAAGGCCTAGGGGAAAAATACACATACCGCTGTGATCGGGCGAGTTTCTGCTTTCAGATGCAACAGGAATTTCTCGAGTTCGTCAATCGGTTCGCGAGATATGGGATTTTGAAGTTAAGGAATGGTTGAGAATCCATCAAAATTTTCGCAAGTCTGATACTCGAAACCAATAACTGGTATGGCCTAGGGGAAAAGTACACACACCGTAGGAATCGGGCGAGTTCCTACTTTCAGATGCAACAGGAATTTCTCGAGTTCGTCAATCCGTTCGCGAAATGTGGGAGTTTGAAGTTAAGGAATGGTTGAGAAACCATCAAAGTTTTCGCAAGTCTGATACTCGAAACCCATAACTCCAAAGGCCTATGGGAAAAATTCACATACCGTTGTAATGGCGCGAGTTTCTACCTTCAGATGCAACAGGAATTTCTCGAGTTCGTCAATCCGTTCGCGAGACATGGGAGTTTGAAGTTAAGGAATGGTTGAGAAACCATCAAAATTTTCGCTGGTCTGATACTCGAAACCAGTAACTGGAATTGCCTAAGGGAAATGTACACACACCATTGTAATCGGGCGAGTTTCTGCTTTCAGATGCAGCAGGAAATTCTCGAGTTCGTCAATCCGTTCGCGAGATATGGGAGTTTGAAGTTAAGGAATGGTTGAGAAACCATCAAAATTTTTGCTGGTCTGATACTCGAAACCAGTAACTGGAATGGCCTAGGGGAAATGCACACACACCAATGTAATCGGGCGAGTTTCTGCTTTCAGATGCAACAGGAATTTCTCGAGTTCGTCAATCGGTTCGCGAGATATGGGAGTTTGGAGTTAAGGAATGGTTGAGAAACCATCAAAATTTTCGCAAGTCTGATACTCGAAACCAATAACTGGAATGGCCTACGGGAAAAGTACACATAACATTGTAATCGGGCGAGTTTCTGCTTTCAGATGCAACAGGAATTTCTCGAGTTCGTCAATCGGTTCGCGAGATATGGGATTTTGAAGTTAAGGAATGGTTGAGAATCCATCAAAATTTTCGCAAGTCTGATACTCGAAACCAATAACTGGTATGGCCTAGGGGAAAAGTACACACACCGTAGGAATCGGGCGAGTTCCTACTGTCAGATGCAACAGGAATTTCTCGAGTTCGTCAATCCGTTCGCGAAATGTGGGAGTTTGAAGTTAAGGAATGGTTGAGAAACCATCAAAGTTTTCGCAAGTCTGATACTCGAAACCTATAACTCCAAAGGCCTATGGGAAAAATTCACATACCGTTGTAATGGGGCGAGTTTCTACCTTCAGATGCAACAGGAATTTCTCGAGTTCGTCAATCCGTTCGCGAGACATGGGAGTTTGAAGTTAAGGAATGGTTGAGAAACCATCAAAATTTTCGCGAGTCTGATACTGGAAACCAATAACTGGAATGGGGGGAAAAGTACACACACCATTGGAATCGGGCGAGTTTCTACTTTCAGATGCAACAGGAATTTCTCGAGTTCGTCAATCCGTTCGCGAGATATGGGAGTTTGAAGTTAAGGAATGGTTGAGAATCCATCAAAATTTTCGCAAGTCTGATACTCGAAACCAATAACTGGAATGGCCTAGGGGAAAAGTACACACACCATTGGAATCGGGCGAGATTCTACTTTCAGATGCAACAGGAATTTCTCGAGTTCGTCAATCGGTTCGCGAGATATGGGAGTTTGAGTTTAAGGAATGGTTGAGAAACCATCAAAATTTTCGCAATTCTGATACTCGAAACCAATAACTGGAATGGCCTAGGGGAAAAGTACACACACCATTGTAAACGGGCGAGTATCTGCTTCCACATGCAACAGGAATTTCTCGAGTTTATCATTCCGTTCGCGAGATATGGGAGTTTAATATAAAGGAATGGTTGAGAAACCATCAAAATTTTCGCAAGTCTGATACTCGAAACCAATAACTACAATGGCCTAGGGCAAAGATACACATACCGATGTAATCGGGCGAGTTTCTGCTTTCGGACGCAAGAGGTTCTTCTCGAGTTTGTCAATCCATTCGCGAGATATGGGAGTTTGAATTTAAGGAATGGTTGAGAAACAATCAAAATTTTCGCAATTCTGATGCTAGAAACGAATAACTGGAATGGCATAGGGGAAAAACACACATACCGTTGTAATCGGGCGACTTTCTACTCTCAGATGCAACAGGAATTTCTCCGATTCGTCAATCCATTCGCGAGATATGGGAGTTTGAATATAAGGAATGGTTGAGAAACAATCAAAATTTCCGCAATCGAGATGCTAGAAACGAATAACTGGAATGGCCTAGGGGAAAAATACACATACCGTTGTAATCGGGCGAATTTCTACCCTCAGATGCAACAGGAATTTCTCCGATTCGTCAATCCGATCGCGAGATATGGGAGTTTGAACATTAAAGAATGGTTGAGAAACCATCAAAATTTTCGCAAGTCTGATACTCGAAACCAATAACTACTATGGCCTAGGGCAAAAAAACACATACCGTTGTAATCGGGCGAGTTTCTGCTTTCAGATGAAACAGGAATTTCTCGAGTTCGTCAATCCGTTCGCGAGATATGGGAGATTGAAGTTAAGGAATGGTTGAGAAACCATCAAAATTTTCGCAAGTCTGATACTCGAAACCAATAACTACAAAGGCCTAGGGGAAAAATACACATACCGCTGTGATCGGGCGAGTTTCTGCTTTCAGATGCAACAGAAATTTTTCGAATTCGTCAATCCGTTCGCGAAACATCGGAGTGTGATGTTAAGAGATGGTTGAGAAACAATAAAAATTTTCGCAAGACTGATACTCGAAACCAATAACTGGTATGGCCTAGGGGAAAAGTACACACACCGTTGTAATCGGGCGAGATTCTGCTTTTAGATGCAACAGGAATTTCTCGAGTTCGTCAATCCGTTCGCGAGATATGGGATTTTGAAGTTAAGGAATGGTTGAGAATCCATCAAAATTTTCGCAAGTCTGATACTCGAAACCAATAACTGGTATGGCCTAGGGGAAAAGTACACACACCGTAGGAATCGGGCGAGTTCCTACTTTCAGATGCAACAGGAATTTCTCGAGTTCGTCAACCCGTTCGCGAGATATGGGAGTTTGAAGTTAAGGAATGGTTGAGAAACCATCCAAATTTGCGCTGGTCTGATACTCGAAACCAATAACTACAAAGGCCTAGGGGAAAAATGCACATACCGCTGTGATCGGGCGAGTTTCTGCTTTCAGATGCAACAGGAATTTCTCGAGTTCGTCAATCGGTTCGCGAGATATGGGATTTTGAAGTTAAGGAATGGTTGAGAATCCATCAAAATTTTCGCAAGTCTGATACTCGAAACCAATAACTGGTATGGCCTAGGGGAAAAGTACACACACCGTAGGAATCGGGCGAGTTCCTACTTTCAGATGCAACAGGAATTTCTCGAGTTCGTCAATCCGTTCGCGAAATGTGGGAGTTTGAAGTTAAGGAATGGTTGAGAAACCATCAAAGTTTTCGCAAGTCTGATACTCGAAACCCATAACTCCAAAGGCCTATGGGAAAAATTCACATACCGTTGTAATGGCGCGAGTTTCTACCTTCAGATGCAACAGGAATTTCTCGAGTTCGTCAATCCGTTCGCGAGACATGGGAGTTTGAAGTTAAGGAATGGTTGAGAAACCATCAAAATTTTCGCTGGTCTGATACTCGAAACCAGTAACTGGAATTGCCTAAGGGAAATGTACACACACCATTGTAATCGGGCGAGTTTCTGCTTTCAGATGCAGCAGGAAATTCTCGAGTTCGTCAATCCGTTCGCGAGATATGGGAGTTTGAAGTTAAGGAATGGTTGAGAAACCATCAAAATTTTCGCTGGTCTGATACTCGAAACCAGTAACTGGAATGGCCTAGGGGAAATGCACACACACCAATGTAATCGGGCGAGTTTCTGCTTTCAGATGCAACAGGAATTTCTCGAGTTCGTCAATCGGTTCGCGAGATATGGGAGTTTGGAGTTAAGGAATGGTTGAGAAACCATCAAAATTTTCGCAAGTCTGATACTCGAAACCAATAACTGGAATGGCCTACGGGAAAAGTACACATAACATTGTAATCGGGCGAGTTTCTGCTTTCAGATGCAGCAGGAATTTCTCGAGTTCGTCAATCCGTTCGCGAGATATGGGACTTTGAAGTTAAGGAATGGTTGAGAAACCATCAAAATTTTCGCTGGTCTGATACTCGAAACCGGTAACTGGAATGGCCTAAGGGAAATGTACACACACCAATGTAATCGGGCGAGTTTCTACTTTCAGACGCAACAGGAATTTCTCGAGTTCGTCAATCGGTTCGCGAGATATGGGAGTTTGAAGTTAAGGAATGGTTGAGAAACCATCAAAATTTTCGCAAGTCTGATACTCGAAAACAATAACTACTATTGCCTAGGGCCGTTTTAATCCAGCGAGTTTCTGCTTTCAGATGCAACAGGAATTTCTCGAGTTCGTCAATTCGTTCGCGAGATATGGGAGTTTGAAGTTAAGGAATGGGTGAGAAACCATCAAAATTTGCGCTGATCTGATACTCGAAACCAATAACTACAAAGGCCTAGGGGAAAAATACACATACCGCTGTGATCGGGCGAGTTTCTGCTTTCAGATGCAACAGGAATTTCTCGAGTTCGTCAATCGGTTCGCGAGATATGGGATTTTGAAGTTAAGGAATGGTTGAGAATCCATCAAAATTTTCGCAAGTCTGATACTCGAAACCAATAACTGGTATGGCCTAGGGGAAAAGTACACACACCGTAGGAATCGGGCGAGTTCCTGCTTTCAGATGCAACAGGAATTTCTCGAGTTCGTCAATCCGTTCGCGAAATGTGGGAGTTTGAAGTTAAGGAATGGTTGAGAAACCATCAAAGTTTTCGCAAGTCTGATACTCGAAACCCATAACTCCAAAGGCCTATGGGAAAAATTCACATACCGTTGTAATGGCGCGAGTTTCTACCTTCAGATGCAACAGGAATTTCTCGAGTTCGTCAATCCGTTCGCGAGACATGGGAGTTTGAAGTTAAGGAATGGTTGAGAAACCATCAAAATTTTCGCTGGTCTGATACTCGAAACCAGTAACTGGAATTGCCTAAGGGAAATGTACACACACCATTGTAATCGGGCGAGTTTCTGCTTTCAGATGCAGCAGGAAATTCTCGAGTTCGTCAA
The DNA here is from genome assembly GCF_051014685.1 of Ptiloglossa arizonensis. Taxonomy (NCBI): domain Eukaryota; kingdom Metazoa; phylum Arthropoda; class Insecta; order Hymenoptera; family Colletidae; genus Ptiloglossa; species Ptiloglossa arizonensis. The sequence continues at coordinate 96,707 of NW_027479067.1, forward strand.
TCCGTTCGCGAGATATGGGAGTTTGAAGTTAAGGAATGGTTGAGAAACCATCAAAATTTTCGCTGGTCTGATACTCGAAACCAGTAACTGGAATGGCCTAGGGGAAATGCACACACACCAATGTAATCGGGCGAGTTTCTGCTTTCAGATGCAACAGGAATTTCTCGAGTTCGTCAATCGGTTCGCGAGATATGGGAGTTTGGAGTTAAGGAATGGTTGAGAAACCATCAAAATTTTCGCAAGTCTGATACTCGAAACCAATAACTGGAATGGCCTACGGGAAAAGTACACATAACATTGTAATCGGGCGAGTTTCTGCTTTCAGATGCAGCAGGAATTTCTCGAGTTCGTCAATCCGTTCGCGAGATATGGGACTTTGAAGTTAAGGAATGGTTGAGAAACCATCAAAATTTTCGCTGGTCTGATACTCGAAACCGGTAACTGGAATGGCCTAAGGGAAATGTACACACACCAATGTAATCGGGCGAGTTTCTACTTTCAGACGCAACAGGAATTTCTCGAGTTCGTCAATCGGTTCGCGAGATATGGGAGTTTGAAGTTAAGGAATGGTTGAGAAACCATCAAAATTTTCGCAAGTCTGATACTCGAAAACAATAACTACTATTGCCTAGGGCCGTTTTAATCCAGCGAGTTTCTGCTTTCAGATGCAACAGGAATTTCTCGAGTTCGTCAATTCGTTCGCGAGATATGGGAGTTTGAAGTTAAGGAATGGTTGAGAAACCATCAAAATTTGCGCTGATCTGATACTCGAAACCAATAACTACAAAGGCCTAGGGGAAAAATACACATACCGCTGTGATCGGGCGAGTTTCTGCTTTCAGATGCAACAGGAATTTCTCGAGTTCGTCAATCGGTTCGCGAGATATGGGATTTTGAAGTTAAGGAATGGTTGAGAATCCATCAAAATTTTCGCAAGTCTGATACTCGAAACCAATAACTGGTATGGCCTAGGGGAAAAGTACACACACCGTAGGAATCGGGCGAGTTCCTACTTTCAGATGCAACAGGAATTTCTCGAGTTCGTCAATCCGTTCGCGAAATGTGGGAGTTTGAAGTTAAGGAATGGTTGAGAAACCATCAAAGTTTTCGCAAGTCTGATACTCGAAACCCATAACTCCAAAGGCCTATGGGAAAAATTCACATACCGTTGTAATGGGGCGAGTTTCTACCTTCAGATGCAACAGGAATTTCTCGAGTTCGTCAATCCGTTCGCGAGACATGGGAGTTTGAAGTTAAGGAATGGTTGAGAAACCATCAAAATTTTCGCGAGTCTGATACTGGAAACCAATAACTGGAATGGGGGGAAAAGTACACACACCATTGGAATCGGGCGAGTTTCTACTTTCAGATGCAACAGGAATTTCTCGAGTTCGTCAATCCGTTCGCGAGATATGGGAGTTTGAAGTTAAGGAATGGTTGAGAATCCATCAAAATTTTCGCAAGTCTGATACTCGAAACCAATAACTGGAATGGCCTAGGGGAAAAGTACACACACCATTGGAATCGGGCGAGATTCTACTTTCAGATGCAACAGGAATTTCTCGAGTTCGTCAATCGGTTCGCGAGATATGGGAGTTTGAGTTTAAGGAATGGTTGAGAAACCATCAAAATTTTCGCAATTCTGTTACTCGAAACCAATAACTGGAATGGCCTAGGGGAAAAGTACACACACCATTGTAAACGGGCGAGTATCTGCTTTCACATGCAACAGGAATTTCTCGAGTTTATCATTCCGTTCGCGAGATATGGGAGTTTAATATAAAGGAATGGTTGAGAAACCATCAAAATTTTCGCAAGTCTGATACTCGAAACCAATAACTACAATGGCCTAGGGCAAAGATACACATACCGATGTAATCGGGCGAGTTTCTGCTTTCGGACGCAAGAGGTTCTTCTCGAGTTTGTCAATCCATTCGCGAGATATGGGAGTTTGAATTTAAGGAATGGTTGAGAAACAATCAAAATTTTCGCAATTCTGATGCTAGAAACGAATAACTGGAATGGCATAGGGGAAAAACACACATACCGTTGTAATCGGGCGACTTTCTACTCTCAGATGCAACAGGAATTTCTCCGATTCGTCAATCCATTCGCGAGATATGGGAGTTTGAATATAAGGAATGGTTGAGAAACAATCAAAATTTCCGCAATCGAGATGCTAGAAACGAATAACTGGAATGGCCTAGGGGAAAAATACACATACCGTTGTAATCGGGCGAATTTCTACCCTCAGATGCAACAGGAATTTCTCCGATTCGTCAATCCGATCGCGAGATATGGGAGTTTGAACATTAAAGAATGGTTGAGAAACCATCAAAATTTTCGCAAGTCTGATACTCGAAACCAATAACTACTATGGCCTAGGGCAAAAAAACACATACCGTTGTAATCGGGCGAGTTTCTGCTTTCAGATGAAACAGGAATTTCTCGAGTTCGTCAATCCGTTCGCGAGATATGGGAGATTGAAGTTAAGGAATGGTTGAGAAACCATCAAAATTTTCGCAAGTCTGATACTCGAAACCAATAACTGGAATGGCCTACGGGAACAGTACACATAACATTGTAATCGGGCGAGTTTCTGCTTTCAGATGCAGCAGGAATTTCTCGAGTTCGTCAATCCGTTCGCGAGATATGGGACTTTGAAGTTAAGGAATGGTTGAGAAACCATCAAAATTTTCGCAAGTCTGATACTCGAAAACAATAACTACTATTGCCTAGGGCCGTTTTAATCCAGCGAGTTTCTGCTTTCAGATGCAACAGGAATTTCTCGAGTTCGTCAACCCGTTCGCGAGATATGGGAGTTTGAAGTTAAGGAATGGTTGAGAAACCATCCAAATTTGCGCTGGTCTGATACTCGAAACCAATAACTACAAAGGCCTAGGGGAAAAATACACATACCGCTGTGATCGGGCGAGTTTCTGCTTTCAGATGCAACAGAAATTTTTCGAATTCGTCAATCCGTTCGCGAAACATCGGAGTGTGATGTTAAGAGATGGTTGAGAAACAATCAAAATTTTCGCAAGACTGATACTCGAAACCAATAACTGGTATGGCCTAGGGGAAAAGTACACACACCGTTGTAATCGGGCGAGATTCTGCTTTTAGATGCAACAGGAATTTCTCGAGTTCGTCAATCCGTTCGCGAGATATGGGATTTTGAAGTTAAGGAATGGTTGAGAATCCATCAAAATTTTCGCAAGTCTGATACTCGAAACCAATAACTGGTATGGCCTAGGGGAAAAGTACACACACCGTAGGAATCGGGCGAGTTCCTACTTTCAGATGCAACAGGAATTTCTCGAGTTCGTCAATCCGTTCGCGAAATGTGGGAGTTTGAAGTTAAGGAATGGTTGAGAAACCATCAAAGTTTTCGCAAGTCTGATACTCGAAACCCATAACTCCAAAGGCCTATGGGAAAAATTCACATACCGTTGTAATGGGGCGAGTTTCTACCTTCAGATGCAACAGGAATTTCTCGAGTTCGTCAATCCGTTCGCGAGACATGGGAGTTTGAAGTTAAGGAATGGTTGAGAAACCATCAAAATTTTCGCGAGTCTGATACTGGAAACCAATAACTGGAATGGGGGGAAAAGTACACACACCATTGGAATCGGGCGAGTTTCTACTTTCAGATGCAACAGGAATTTCTCGAGTTCGTCAATCCGTTCGCGAGATATGGGAGTTTGAAGTTAAGGAATGGTTGAGAATCCATCAAAATTTTCGCAAGTCTGATACTCGAAACCAATAACTGGAATGGCCTAGGGGAAAAGTACACACACCATTGGAATCGGGCGAGATTCTACTTTCAGATGCAACAGGAATTTCTCGAGTTCGTCAATCGGTTCGCGAGATATGGGAGTTTGAGTTTAAGGAATGGTTGAGACACCATCAAAATTTTCGCAATTCTGATACTCGAAACCAATAACTGGAATGGCCTAGGGGAAAAGTACACGCACCATTGTAAACGGGCGAGTATCTACTTTCACATGCAACAGGAATTTCTCGAGTTTATCATTCCGTTCGCGAGATATGGGAGTTTAATATAAAGGAATGGTTGAGAAACCATCAAAATTTTCGCAAGTCTGATACTCGAAACCAATAACTACAATGGCCTAGGGCAAAGATACACATACCGATGTAATCGGGCGAGTTTCTGCTTTCGGACGCAAGAGGTTCTTCTCGAGTTTGTCAATCCATTCGCGAGATATGGGAGTTTGAATTTAAGGAATGGTTGAGAAACAATCAAAATTTTCGCAATTCTGATGCTAGAAACGAATAACTGGAATGGCATAGGGGAAAAACACACATACCGTTGTAATCGGGCGACTTTCTACTCTCAGATGCAACAGGAATTTCTCCGATTCGTCAATCCATTCGCGAGATATGGGAGTTTGAATATAAGGAATGGTTGAGAAACAATCAAAATTTCCGCAATCGAGATGCTAGAAACGAATAACTGGAATGGCCTAGGGGAAAAATACACATACCGTTGTAATCGGGCGAATTTCTACCCTCAGATGCAACAGGAATTTCTCCGATTCGTCAATCCGATCGCGAGATATGGGAGTTTGAACATTAAAGAATGGTTGAGAAACCATCAAAATTTTCGCAAGTCTGATACTCGAAACCAATAACTACTATGGCCTAGGGCAAAAAAACACATACCGTTGTAATCGGGCGAGTTTCTGCTTTCAGATGAAACAGGAATTTCTCGAGTTCGTCAATCCGTTCGCGAGATATGGGAGATTGAAGTTAAGGAATGGTTGAGAAACCATCAAAATTTTCGCAAGTCTGATACTCGAAACCAATAACTGGAATGGCCTACGGGAACAGTACACATAACATTGTAATCGGGCGAGTTTCTGCTTTCAGATGCAGCAGGAATTTCTCGAGTTCGTCAATCCGTTCGCGAGATATGGGACTTTGAAGTTAAGGAATGGTTGAGAAACCATCAAAATTTTCGCAAGTCTGATACTCGAAAACAATAACTACTATTGCCTAGGGCCGTTTTAATCCAGCGAGTTTCTGCTTTCAGATGCAACAGGAATTTCTCGAGTTCGTCAACCCGTTCGCGAGATATGGGATTTTGAAGTTAAGGAATGGTTGAGAATCCATCAAAATTTTCGCAAGTCTGATACTCGAAACCAATAACTGGTATGGCCTAGGGGAAAAGTACACACACCGTAGGAATCGGGCGAGTTCCTACTTTCAGATGCAACAGGAATTTCTCGAGTTCGTCAATCCGTTCGCGAAATGTGGGAGTTTGAAGTTAAGGAATGGTTGAGAAACCATCAAAGTTTTCGCAAGTCTGATACTCGAAACCCATAACTCCAAAGGCCTATGGGAAAAATTCACATACCGTTGTAATGGCGCGAGTTTCTACCTTCAGATGCAACAGGAATTTCTCGAGTTCGTCAATCCGTTCGCGAGACATGGGAGTTTGAAGTTAAGGAATGGTTGAGAAACCATCAAAATTTTCGCTGGTCTGATACTCGAAACCAGTAACTGGAATTGCCTAAGGGAAATGTACACACACCATTGTAATCGGGCGAGTTTCTGCTTTCAGATGCAGCAGGAAATTCTCGAGTTCGTCAATCCGTTCGCGAGATATGGGAGTTTGAAGTTAAGGAATGGTTGAGAAACCATCAAAATTTTCGCTGGTCTGATACTCGAAACCAGTAACTGGAATGGCCTAGGGGAAATGCACACACACCAATGTAATCGGGCGAGTTTCTGCTTTCAGATGCAACAGGAATTTCTCGAGTTCGTCAATCGGTTCGCGAGATATGGGAGTTTGGAGTTAAGGAATGGTTGAGAAACCATCAAAATTTTCGCAAGTCTGATACTCGAAACCAATAACTGGAATGGCCTACGGGAAAAGTACACATAACATTGTAATCGGGCGAGTTTCTGCTTTCAGATGCAGCAGGAATTTCTCGAGTTCGTCAATCCGTTCGCGAGATATGGGACTTTGAAGTTAAGGAATGGTTGAGAAACCATCAAAATTTTCGCTGGTCTGATACTCGAAACCGGTAACTGGAATGGCCTAAGGGAAATGTACACACACCAATGTAATCGGGCGAGTTTCTACTTTCAGACGCAACAGGAATTTCTCGAGTTCGTCAATCGGTTCGCGAGATATGGGAGTTTGAAGTTAAGGAATGGTTGAGAAACCATCAAAATTTTCGCAAGTCTGATACTCGAAAACAATAACTACTATTGCCTAGGGCCGTTTTAATCCAGCGAGTTTCTGCTTTCAGATGCAACAGGAATTTCTCGAGTTCGTCAATTCGTTCGCGAGATATGGGAGTTTGAAGTTAAGGAATGGTTGAGAAACCATCAAAATTTGCGCTGATCTGATACTCGAAACCAATAACTACAAAGGCCTAGGGGAAAAATACACATACCGCTGTGATCGGGCGAGTTTCTGCTTTCAGATGCAACAGGAATTTCTCGAGTTCGTCAATCGGTTCGCGAGATATGGGATTTTGAAGTTAAGGAATGGTTGAGAATCCATCAAAATTTTCGCAAGTCTGATACTCGAAACCAATAACTGGTATGGCCTAGGGGAAAAGTACACACACCGTAGGAATCGGGCGAGTTCCTACTTTCAGATGCAACAGGAATTTCTCGAGTTCGTCAATCCGTTCGCGAAATGTGGGAGTTTGAAGTTAAGGAATGGTTGAGAAACCATCAAAGTTTTCGCAAGTCTGATACTCGAAACCCATAACTCCAAAGGCCTATGGGAAAAATTCACATACCGTTGTAATGGGGCGAGTTTCTACCTTCAGATGCAACAGGAATTTCTCGAGTTCGTCAATCCGTTCGCGAGACATGGGAGTTTGAAGTTAAGGAATGGTTGAGAAACCATCAAAATTTTCGCGAGTCTGATACTGGAAACCAATAACTGGAATGGGGGGAAAAGTACACACACCATTGGAATCGGGCGAGTTTCTACTTTCAGATGCAACAGGAATTTCTCGAGTTCGTCAATCCGTTCGCGAGATATGGGAGTTTGAAGTTAAGGAATGGTTGAGAATCCATCAAAATTTTCGCAAGTCTGATACTCGAAACCAATAACTGGAATGGCCTAGGGGAAAAGTACACACACCATTGGAATCGGGCGAGATTCTACTTTCAGATGCAACAGGAATTTCTCGAGTTCGTCAATCGGTTCGCGAGATATGGGAGTTTGAGTTTAAGGAATGGTTGAGAAACCATCAAAATTTTCGCAATTCTGATACTCGAAACCAATAACTGGAATGGCCTAGGGGAAAAGTACACACACCATTGTAAACGGGCGAGTATCTACTTTCACATGCAACAGGAATTTCTCGAGTTTATCATTCCGTTCGCGAGATATGGGAGTTTAATATAAAGGAATGGTTGAGAAACCATCAAAATTTTCGCAAGTCTGATACTCGAAACCAATAACTACAATGGCCTAGGGCAAAGATACACATACCGATGTAATCGGGCGAGTTTCTGCTTTCGGACGCAAGAGGTTCTTCTCGAGTTTGTCAATCCATTCGCGAGATATGGGAGTTTGAATTTAAGGAATGGTTGACAAACAATCAAAATTTTCGCAATTCTGATGCTAGAAACGAATAACTGGAATGGCATAGGGGAAAAACACACATACCGTTGTAATCGGGCGACTTTCTACTCTCAGATGCAACAGGAATTTCTCCGATTCGTCAATCCATTCGCGAGATATGGGAGTTTGAATATAAGGAATGGTTGAGAAACAATCAAAATTTCCGCAATCGAGATGCTAGAAACGAATAACTGGAATGGCCTAGGGGAAAAATACACATACCGTTGTAATCGGGCGAATTTCTACCCTCAGATGCAACAGGAATTTCTCCGATTCGTCAATCCGATCGCGAGATATGGGAGTTTGAACATTAAAGAATGGTTGAGAAACCATCAAAATTTTCGCAAGTCTGATACTCGAAACCAATAACTACTATGGCCTAGGGCAAAAAAACACATACCGTTGTAATCGGGCGAGTTTCTGCTTTCAGATGAAACAGGAATTTCTCGAGTTCGTCAATCCGTTCGCGAGATATGGGAGATTGAAGTTAAGGAATGGTTGAGAAACCATCAAAATTTTCGCAAGTCTGATACTCGAAAACAATAACTACTATTGCCTAGGGCCGTTTTAATCCAGCGAGTTTCTGCTTTCAGATGCAACAGGAATTTCTCGAGTTCGTCAACCCGTTCGCGAGATATGGGAGTTTGAAGTTAAGGAATGGTTGAGAAACCATCCAAATTTGCGCTGGTCTGATACTCGAAACCAATAACTACACAGGCCTAGGGGAAAAATACACATACCGCTGTGATCGGGCGAGTTTCTGCTTTCAGATGCAACAGAAATTTTTCGAATTCGTCAATCCGTTCGCGAAACATCGGAGTGTGATGTTAAGAGATGGTTGAGAAACAATCAAAATTTTCGCAAGACTGATACTCGAAACCAATAACTGGTATGGCCTAGGGGAAAAGTACACACACCGTTGTAATCGGGCGAGATTCTGCTTTTAGATGCAACAGGAATTTCTCGAGTTCGTCAATCCGTTCGCGAGATATGGGATTTTGAAGTTAAGGAATGGTTGAGAATCCATCAAAATTTTCGCAAGTCTGATACTCGAAACCAATAACTGGTATGGCCTAGGGGAAAAGTACACACACCGTAGGAATCGGGCGAGTTCCTACTTTCAGATGCAACAGGAATTTCTCGAGTTCGTCAATCCGTTCGCGAAATGTGGGAGTTTGAAGTTAAGGAATGGTTGAGAAACCATCAAAGTTTTCGCAAGTCTGATACTCGAAACCCATAACTCCAAAGGCCTATGGGAAAAATTCACATACCGTTGTAATGGGGCGAGTTTCTACCTTCAGATGCAACAGGAATTTCTCGAGTTCGTCAATCCGTTCGCGAGACATGGGAGTTTGAAGTTAAGGAATGGTTGAGAAACCATCAAAATTTTCGCTGGTCTGATACTCGAAACCAGTAACTGGAATTGCCTAAGGGAAATGTACACACACCATTGTAATCGGGCGAGTTTCTGCTTTCAGATGCAGCAGGAAATTCTCGAGTTCGTCAATCCGTTCGCGAGATATGGGAGTTTGAAGTTAAGGAATGGTTGAGAAACCATCAAAATTTTCGCTGGTCTGATACTCGAAACCAGTAACTGGAATGGCCTAGGGGAAATGCACACACACCAATGTAATCGGGCGAGTTTCTGCTTTCAGATGCAACAGGAATTTCTCGAGTTCGTCAATCGGTTCGCGAGATATGGGAGTTTGGAGTTAAGGAATGGTTGAGAAACCATCAAAATTTTCGCAAGTCTGATACTCGAAACCAATAACTGGAATGGCCTACGGGAAAAGTACACATAACATTGTAATCGGGCGAGTTTCTGCTTTCAGATGCAGCAGGAATTTCTCGAGTTCGTCAATCCGTTCGCGAGATATGGGACTTTGAAGTTAAGGAATGGTTGAGAAACCATCAAAATTTTCGCTGGTCTGATACTCGAAACCGGTAACTGGAATGGCCTAAGGGAAATGTACACACACCAATGTAATCGGGCGAGTTTCTACTTTCAGACGCAACAGGAATTTCTCGAGTTCGTCAATCGGTTCGCGAGATATGGGAGTTTGAAGTTAAGGAATGGTTGAGAAACCATCAAAATTTTCGCAAGTCTGATACTCGAAAACAATAACTACTATTGCCTAGGGCCGTTTTAATCCAGCGAGTTTCTGCTTTCAGATGCAACAGGAATTTCTCGAGTTCGTCAATTCGTTCGCGAGATATGGGAGTTTGAAGTTAAGGAATGGTTGAGAAACCATCAAAATTTGCGCTGATCTGATACTCGAAACCAATAACTACAAAGGCCTAGGGGAAAAATACACATACCGCTGTGATCGGGCGAGTTTCTGCTTTCAGATGCAACAGGAATTTCTCGAGTTCGTCAATCGGTTCGCGAGATATGGGATTTTGAAGTTAAGGAATGGTTGAGAATCCATCAAAATTTTCGCAAGTCTGATACTCGAAACCAATAACTGGTATGGCCTAGGGGAAAAGTACACACACCGTAGGAATCGGGCGAGTTCCTACTTTCAGATGCAACAGGAATTTCTCGAGTTCGTCAATCCGTTCGCGAAATGTGGGAGTTTGAAGTTAAGGAATGGTTGAGAAACCATCAAAGTTTTCGCAAGTCTGATACTCGAAACCCATAACTCCAAAGGCCTATGGGAAAAATTCACATACCGTTGTAATGGGGCGAGTTTCTACCTTCAGATGCAACAGGAATTTCTCGAGTTCGTCAATCCGTTCGCGAGACATGGGAGTTTGAAGTTAAGGAATGGTTGAGAAACCATCAAAATTTTCGCGAGTCTGATACTGGAAACCAATAACTGGAATGGGGGGAAAAGTACACACACCATTGGAATCGGGCGAGTTTCTACTTTCAGATGCAACAGGAATTTCTCGAGTTCGTCAATCCGTTCGCGAGATATGGGAGTTTGAAGTTAAGGAATGGTTGAGAATCCATCAAAATTTTCGCAAGTCTGATACTCGAAACCAATAACTGGAATGGCCTAGGGGAAAAGTACACACACCATTGGAATCGGGCGAGATTCTACTTTCAGATGCAACAGGAATTTCTCGAGTTCGTCAATCGGTTCGCGAGATATGGGAGTTTGAGTTTAAGGAATGGTTGAGAAACCATCAAAATTTTCGCAATTCTGATACTCGAAACCAATAACTGGAATGGCCTAGGGGAAAAGTACACACACCATTGTAAACGGGCGAGTATCTACTTTCACATGCAACAGGAATTTCTCGAGTTTATCATTCCGTTCGCGAGATATGGGAGTTTAATATAAAGGAATGGTTGAGAAACCATCAAAATTTTCGCAAGTCTGATACTCGAAACCAATAACTACAATGGCCTAGGGCAAAGATACACATACCGATGTAATCGGGCGAGTTTCTGCTTTCGGACGCAAGAGGTTCTTCTCGAGTTTGTCAATCCATTCGCGAGATATGGGAGTTTGAATTTAAGGAATGGTTGAGAAACAATCAAAATTTTCGCAATTCTGATGCTAGAAACGAATAACTGGAATGGCATAGGGGAAAAACACACATACCGTTGTAATCGGGCGACTTTCTACTCTCAGATGCAACAGGAATTTCTCCGATTCGTCAATCCATTCGCGAGATATGGGAGTTTGAATATAAGGAATGGTTGAGAAACAATCAAAATTTCCGCAATCGAGATGCTAGAAACGAATAACTGGAATGGCCTAGGGGAAAAATACACATACCGTTGTAATCGGGCGAATTTCTACCCTCAGATGCAAGAGGAATTTCTCCGATTCGTCAATCCGATCGCGAGATATGGGAGTTTGAACATTAAAGAATGGTTGAGAAACCATCAAAATTTTCGCAAGTCTGATACTCGAAACCAATAACTACTATGGCCTAGGGCAAAAAAACACATACCGTTGTAATCGGGCGAGTTTCTGCTTTCAGATGAAACAGGAATTTCTCGAGTTCGTCAATCCGTTCGCGAGATATGGGAGATTGAAGTTAAGGAATGGTTGAGAAACCATCAAAATTTTCGCAAGTCTGATACTCGAAACCAATAACTGGAATGGCCTACGGGAACAGTACACATAACATTGTAATCGGGCGAGTTTCTGCTTTCAGATGCAGCAGGAATTTCTCGAGTTCGTCAATCCGTTCGCGAGATATGGGACTTTGAAGTTAAGGAATGGTTGAGAAACCATCAAAATTTTCGCAAGTCTGATACTCGAAAACAATAACTACTATTGCCTAGGGCCGTTTTAATCCAGCGAGTTTCTGCTTTCAGATGCAACAGGAATTTCTCGAGTTCGTCAACCCGTTCGCGAGATATGGGAGTTTGAAGTTAAGGAATGGTTGAGAAACCATCCAAATTTGCGCTGGTCTGATACTCGAAACCAATAACTACAAAGGCCTAGGGGAAAAATACACATACCGCTGTGATCGGGCGAGTTTCTGCTTTCAGATGCAACAGAAATTTTTCGAATTCGTCAATCCGTTCGCGAAACATCGGAGTGTGATGTTAAGAGATGGTTGAGAAACAATCAAAATTTTCGCAAGACTGATACTCGAAACCAATAACTGGTATGGCCTAGGGGAAAAGTACACACACCGTTGTAATCGGGCGAGATTCTGCTTTTAGATGCAACAGGAATTTCTCGAGTTCGTCAATCCGTTCGCGAGATATGGGATTTTGAAGTTAAGGAATGGTTGAGAATCCATCAAAATTTTCGCAAGTCTGATACTCGAAACCAATAACTGGTATGGCCTAGGGGAAAAGTACACACACCGTAGGAATCGGGCGAGTTCCTACTTTCAGATGCAACAGGAATTTCTCGAGTTCGTCAATCCGTTCGCGAAATGTGGGAGTTTGAAGTTAAGGAATGGTTGAGAAACCATCAAAGTTTTCGCAAGTCTGATACTCGAAACCCATAACTCCAAAGGCCTATGGGAAAAATTCACATACCGTTGTAATGGGGCGAGTTTCTACCTTCAGATGCAACAGGAATTTCTCGAGTTCGTCAATCCGTTCGCGAGACATGGGAGTTTGAAGTTAAGGAATGGTTGAGAAACCATCAAAATTTTCGCGAGTCTGATACTGGAAACCAATAACTGGAATGGGGGGAAAAGTACACACACCATTGGAATCGGGCGAGTTTCTACTTTCAGATGCAACAGGAATTTCTCGAGTTCGTCAATCCGTTCGCGAGATATGGGAGTTTGAAGTTAAGGAATGGTTGAGAATCCATCAAAATTTTCGCAAGTCTGATACTCGAAACCAATAACTGGAATGGCCTAGGGGAAAAGTACACACACCATTGGAATCGGGCGAGATTCTACTTTCAGATGCAACAGGAATTTCTCGAGTTCGTCAATCGGTTCGCGAGATATGGGAGTTTGAGTTTAAGGAATGGTTGAGACACCATCAAAATTTTCGCAATTCTGATACTCGAAACCAATAACTGGAATGGCCTAGGGGAAAAGTACACACACCATTGTAAACGGGCGAGTATCTACTTTCACATGCAACAGGAATTTCTCGAGTTTATCATTCCGTTCGCGAGATATGGGAGTTTAATATAAAGGAATGGTTGAGAAACCATCAAAATTTTCGCAAGTCTGATACTCGAAACCAATAACTACAATGGCCTAGGGCAAAGATACACATACCGATGTAATCGGGCGAGTTTCTGCTTTCGGACGCAAGAGGTTCTTCTCGAGTTTGTCAATCCATTCGCGAGATATGGGAGTTTGAATTTAAGGAATGGTTGAGAAACAATCAAAATTTTCGCAATTCTGATGCTAGGAACGAATAACTGGAATGGCATAGGGGAAAAACACACATACCGTTGTAATCGGGCGACTTTCTACTCTCAGATGCAACAGGAATTTCTCCGATTCGTCAATCCATTCGCGAGATATGGGAGTTTGAATATAAGGAATGGTTGAGAAACAATCAAAATTTCCGCAATCGAGATGCTAGAAACGAATAACTGGAATGGCCTAGGGGAAAAATACACATACCGTTGTAATCGGGCGAATTTCTACCCTCAGATGCAACAGGAATTTCTCCGATTCGTCAATCCGATCGCGAGATATGGGAGTTTGAACATTAAAGAATGGTTGAGAAACCATCAAAATTTTCGCAAGTCTGATACTCGAAACCAATAACTACTATGGCCTAGGGCAAAAAAACACATACCGTTGTAATCGGGCGAGTTTCTGCTTTCAGATGAAACAGGAATTTCTCGAGTTCGTCAATCCGTTCGCGAGATATGGGAGATTGAAGTTAAGGAATGGTTGAGAAACCATCAAAATTTTCGCAAGTCTGATACTCGAAACCAATAACTGGAATGGCCTACGGGAACAGTACACATAACATTGTAATCGGGCGAGTTTCTGCTTTCAGATGCAGCAGGAATTTCTCGAGTTCGTCAATCCGTTCGCGAGATATGGGACTTTGAAGTTAAGGAATGGTTGAGAAACCATCAAAATTTTCGCAAGTCTGATACTCGAAAACAATAACTACTATTGCCTAGGGCCGTTTTAATCCAGCGAGTTTCTGCTTTCAGATGCAACAGGAATTTCTCGAGTTCGTCAACCCGTTCGCGAGATATGGGAGTTTGATGTTAAGGAATGGTTGAGAAACCATCCAAATTTGCGCTGGTCTGATACTCGAAACCAATAACTACAAAGGCCTAGGGGAAAAATACACATACCGCTGTGATCGGGCGAGTTTCTGCTTTCAGATGCAACAGAAATTTTTCGAATTCGTCAATCCGTTTGCGAAACATCGGAGTGTGATGTTAAGAGATGGTTGAGAAACAATCAAAATTTTCGCAAGACTGATACTCGAAACCAATAACTGGTATGGCCTAGGGGAAAAGTACACACACCGTTGTAATCGGGCGAGATTCTGCTTTTAGATGCAACAGGAATTTCTCGAGTTCGTCAATCCGTTCGCGAGATATGGGAGTTTGAAGTTAAGGAATGGTTGAGAAACCATCATAGTTTTCGCAAGTCTGACAACCGAAACCAATAACTGGAATGGCCTAGGGGAAAAGTGCACACACCATTGGAATCGGGCGAGTTTCTACTTTCAGATGCAACAGGAATTTGTCGAGTTCGTCAATCCGTTCGCGAGATATGGGAGTCTCAAGTTAAGGAATGGTTGAGAAACCATCAAAATTTCCGCAATTCTGATACTCGAAACCAATAACAACTATGGCCCAGGGCAAAATGCACATACCGTTGTAATCGGGCGAGTTTCGGCTTTCAGGTGCAACAGGAATTTCTCGGGTTCGTCAAACCCTTCGCGAGATATGGGCGTTTGAACATAAGGAATGGTTGAGGAATCACCAAAATTTTCGCACGTCTGATACTCGAATCCAATAACTGGAATGGCCTAGGGTAAAAATACACAGACCGTTGTAATCGGGAGAGTTTCTAATTTCAGAGGCAACAGAAATTTTTCGAATTCGTCAATCCGTTCGCGAAATTTCGGAGTTAGGAGTTAAGAGATGGTTGAGAAACCATCAAAATTTTCGCAATTCTGATGCTAGAAACGAATAACTGGAATGGCCTGCGGGAAAAGTACACATAACATTGTAATCGGGCGAGTTTCTACTTTCAGATGCAGCAGGAAATTCTCGAGTTCGTCAATCCGTTCGCGAGATATGGGAGTTTGAAGTTAAGGAATGGTTGAGAAACCATCAAAATTTTCGCTGGTCTGATACTCGAAACCAGTAACTGGAATGGCCTAGGGGAAATGTACACACACCAATGTAATCGGGCGAGTTTCTGCTTTCCGATGCAACAGGAATTTCTCGAGTTCGTCAATCCGTTCGCGAGATATGGGAGTTTGAAGTTAAGGAATGCTTGAGAAACCATCAAAATTTTCGCTGGTCTGATACTCGAAACCAATAACTACTATGGCCTAGGGGAAAAATACACATACCGTTGTAATCGGTCGAGTTTCTGCTTTCAGATGCAACAGGAATTTCTCGAGTTCGTCAATGTGTTCGCGAGATATGGGAGTTTGAAAATAAGGAATGCTTGAGAAACCATCAATATTTTCGCTGGTGTGATACTCGAAACCAATAACTACTATGACCTAGGGGAAAAATACACATAACGTTGTAATCGGGAGAGTTTCTACTCTCAGATGGAACAGGAATTATCTCGAGTTCGTCAATGTGTTCGCGAGATATGGGAGTTTGAAGATAAGGAATGCTAGAGAAACCATCAAAATTTTCGCTGGTCTGATACTCGAAACCAATAACTACTATGGCCTAGGGGAAAAATACACATACCGTTGTAATCGGTCGAGTTTCTGCTTTCAGATGCAACAGGAATTTCTCGAGATGGTCAATCCGTTCACGAGATATGGGAGTTTGAAGTTAAGGAATGGTTGAGAAACCATTAAAATTTTCGCAAGTCTGATACTCGAAACCAATAACTGCTATGGCCTAGGGAAAGATACACATACCATTGTAATTGGGCGAGCTTCTGCTTTCAGATGCAGCAGGAATTTCTCGAGTTCGTGGAACCGTTCGCGAGATATGGGAGTTTGAAGTTAAGGAATGTTTGAGAAACCATCAAAATTTTCGCTGGTCTGATACTCGAAACAAATAACTGCTATGGCCTAGGGCAAAAATACACATACCATTGTAATCGGGCAAGATTTTGCTTTTAGATGCAACTGGAATTTCTCTAGTTCGTCAATCCGTTCGCGAGATATGTGAGTTTGAAGTTAAGGAATGGTTGAGAAACTATCAAAATTTTAGTAAGTCTGATACTCGAAACCAATAACTAATAATGCCTACGGCAAAAATACACATACCATTGTTATCGGGCGAGTTTCTGCTTTCAGATGCAACTGGAAAATCTCGAGTTCGTCAATCCGTTCGCGAGATATGGGAGTTTGAAGGTAAGGAATGGTTGAGAAATCATAAAAATTTTCGCAAGTCTGAATCCCGAAACCAATAACTACTATTGCCTAGGGCAAAAATACAAATACCGTTGTAATCGGGCGATCTTCTACCTTCAGATGCAACAGGAATTTCTCGAGTTCGTCAATCAGTTCGCGAGATATGGGAGTTTGAAGTTAAGGAATGGTTGAGAAGCCATCAAAATTTTCGCAAGTCTGATACTCGAAACCAATAACTGCTACGGCCTAGGGCAAAAATACACATACCGTTGAAATTGGGCGAGCTTCTGCTCTCAGATGCAGCAGGAATTTCTCGAGTTCGTGAAACCGTTCGCAAGATATGGGAGTTTGAAGTTAAGGAATGGTTGAGAAACCATCAAAATTTTCGCTGGTCTGATACTCTAAACCAATAACTGGAATGGCCTAGGGGAAAAGTACACATACTACTGTAATCGGGCGAGTTTCTGCTTTCAGATGCAACTGGAATTTCTCTAGTTCGTCAATCCGTTCGCGAGATATGGGAGTTTGAAGTTAAGGAATGGTTGAGAAATCATCAAAATTTTCGCAAGTCTGATACCCGAAACCAATAACTACTATTGCCTAGGGCAAAAGTACACATACCGTTGTAATCGGGCGAGCTTCTACTTTCAGATGCAGCAGGAATTTCTGTAGTTCGTCAATCCGTTCGCGAGATATGGGAGTTTGAAGTTAAGGAATGGTTGAGAAACCTTCAAAATTTTCGCAAGTCTCATACTTGAAACCAATAACTACTATTATCTAGGGCAAAAATACACATTCCGTTGTAATCGGTCGAGCTTCTGCTTTCAGATGCAACAGGGACTTCTCGAGTTCGTCAATCCCTTCGCGAGATATGTGAGTTTGAAGTTAAGGAATGGTTGAGAAACTATCAAAATTTTAGTAAGTCTGATACTCGAAACCAATAACTAATAATGCCTACGGCAAAAATACACATACCATTGTTATCGGGCGAGTTTCTGCTTTCAGATGCAACTGGAAAATCTCGAGTTCGTCGATCCGTTCGCGAGATATGGGAGTTTGAAGGTAAGGAATGGTTGAGAAATCATCAAAATTTTCGCAAGTCTGAATCCCGAAACCAATAACTACTATTGCCTAGGGCAAAAATACAAATACCTTTGTAATCGGGCGAACTTCTACCTTCAGATGCAACAGGAATTTCTCGAGTTCGTCAATCCGTTCGCGAGATATGGGAGTTTGAATTTAAGGAATGGTTGAGAAACCATTAAAATTTTCGCAAGTCCGATACTCGAAACCAATAACTGCTATGGCCTAGGGCAAAAATACACACACCGTTGTAATTGGGCGAGCTTCTGCTTTCAGATGCAGCAGGAATTTCTCGAGTTCGTGAAAACGTTCGCGAGATATGGGAGTTTGAAGTTAAGGAATGGTTGAGGTACCATCAAAATTTTCGCAAGTCTCATACTTGAAACCAATAACTACTATTATCTAGGGCAAAAATACACATTCCGTTGTAATCGATCGAGCTTCTGCTTTCAGATGCAACAGGGACTTCTCGAGTTCGTCAATCCCTTCGCGAGATATGGGAGTTTGAAGTTAAGGAATGGTTGAGAAACTATCAAAATTTTAGTAAGTTTGATACTCGAAACCAATAACTAATAATGCCTACGGCAAAAATACACATACCATTGTTATCGGGCGAGTTTCTGCTTTCAGATGCAACTGGAAAATCTCGAGTTCGTCAATCCGTTCGCGAGATATGGGAGTTTGAAGGTAAGGAATGCTTGAGAAATCATCAAAATTTACGCAAGTCTGAATCCCGAAACCAATTACTACTATTGCCTAGGGCAAGAATACAAATACCGTTGTAATCGGGCGATCTTCTACTTTCAGATGCAGCAGGAATTTCTCGAGTTCATCAATCCGTTCGCGAGATATGGGAGTTTGAAGTTAAGGAATGGTTGAGAAGCCATCAAAATTTTCGCAAGTCTGATACTCGAAACCAATAACTACTATGGCCTACGGCAAAAATACATATACCATAGTTATCGGGCGAGTTTCGGCTTTCAGATGCAACTGGAAATTCTCGAGTTCGTCAATCCGTTCGCGAGATATGGGAGTTTGAAGGTAATGAATGGTTGAGAAATCATCAAAATTTTCGCAAGTCTGATACCCGAAACCAATAACTACTATTGCCTAGGGCAAAAATACACATACCATTGTTATCGGGCGAGTTTCTGCTTTCAGATGCAACTGGAAATTCTCGAGTTCGTCAATCCGTTCGCGAGATATGGGAGTTTGAAGTTAAGGAATGGTTGAGAAACCATCAAAATTTTCGCTGGTCTGATACTCTAAACCAATAACTGGAGTGGCCTAGGGGAAAAGTACACATACCACTGTAATCGGGCGAGTTTCTGCTTTCGGATGCAACTGGAATTTCTCTAGTTCGTCAATCCGTTCGCGAGATATGGGAGTTTGAAGTTAAGGAATGGTTGAGAAACCTTCAAAATTTTCGCAAGTCTGATACTCGAAACCAATAACCACTAAGGGCAAAAATACACATACCGTTGTAATCGGGCGAGTTTCTAGTTTCAGATGCAACAGGAATTTCTCGAGTTCGTCAATCCGTTCGCGAGATATGGGAGTTTGAAGTTAAGGAATGGTTGAGAAGCCATCAAAATTTTCGCAAGTCTGATACTCGAAACCAATAACTACTATGGCCTAGGGCAAAAATACAAATACCATTATAATCGGGCGAGTTTCTGCTTTCAGATGCAGCAGGAATTTCTCGAGTTCGTGAAACCGTTCGCGAGATATGGGAGTTTGAAGTTAAGGAATGTTTGAGAAACCATCAAAATTTTCGCTGGTCTGATACTCGAAACCAATAACTGGAATGGCCTAGGGGAAAGGTACACATACCACTGTAATCGGGCGAGTTTCTGCTTTCAGATGCAACTGGAATTTCTCTAGTTCGTCAATCCGTTCGCGAAATATGGGGGTATGAAGTTAAGGCATGGTTGCGAAACCATCAAAATTTTCCCAAGTCTGATACTCGAAACCAATAACTACTAAGGGCAAAAATACACATGCCGTTGTAATCGGGCGAGTTTCTACTTTCAGATGCAACAGGAATTTCTCGAGTTCGTCAATCCGTTCGCGCGATATGGGAGTTTGAAGTTAAGGAATGGTTGAGAAGACATCAAAATTTTCGCAAGTCTTATACCCGAAACCAATAACTACTATTGCCTAGGGCAAAAATACAAATACCGTTGTAATCGGGCGATCTTCTACCTTCAGATGCAACAGGAATTACTCGAGTTCGTCAATCAGTTCGCGAGATATGGGAGTTTGAAGTTAAGGAATGGTTGAGAAAGCATTAAAATTTTCGCAAGTCTGATACTCGAAACCAATAACTGCTATGGCCTAGGGCAAAAATACACATACCGTTGTAATTGGGCGAGCTTCTGCTTTCAGATGCAGCCGGAATTTCTCGAGTTCGTGAAACCGTTCGCAAGATATGGGAGTTTGAAGTTAAGGAATGGTTGAGAAACCATCAAAATTTTCGCTGGTCTGATACTCTAAACCAATAACTGGAATGGCCTAGGGGAAAAGTACACATACCATTGTTATCGGGCGAGTTTCTGCTTTCAGATGCAACTGGAAATTCTCGAGTTCGTCAATCCGTTCGCGAGATATGGGAGTTTGAAGTTAAGGAATGGTTGAGAAACCATCAAAATTTTCGCTGGTCTGATACTCTAAACCAATAACTGGAATGGCCTAGGGGAAAAGTACACATACCACTGTAATCGGGCGAGTTTCTACTTTCAGATGCAACAGGAATTTCTCGAGTTCGTGAAAACGTTCGCGAGATATGGGAGTTTGAAGTTAAGGAATGGTTGAGAAACCTTCAAAATTTTAGTAAGTCTGATACTCGAAACCAATAACTAATAATGCCTACGGCAAAAATACACATACCATTGTTATCGGGCGAGTTTCTGCTTTCAGATGCAACTGGAAAATCTCGAGTTCGTCAATCCGTTCGCGAGATATGGGAGTTTGAAGGTAAGGAATGGTTGAGAAATCATCAAAATTTTCGCAAGTCTGAATCCCGAAACCAATAACTACTATTGCCTAGGGCAAAAATACAAATACCGTTGTAATCGGGCGAACTTCTACCTTCAGATGCAACAGGAATTTCTCGAGTTCGTCAATCCGTTCGCGAGATATGGGAGTTTGAATTTAAGGAATGGTTGAGAAACCATTAAAATTTTCGCAAGTCCGATACTCGAAACCAATAACTGCTATGGCCTAGGGCAAAAATACACACACCGTTGTAATTGGGCGAGCTTCTGCTTTCAGATGCAGCAGGAATTTCTCGAGTTCGTGAAAACGTTCGCGAGATATGGGAGTTTGAAGTTAAGGAATGGTTGAGATACCATCAAAATTTTCGCAAGTCTCATACTTGAAACCAATAACTACTATTATCTAGGGCAAAAATACACATTCCGTTGTAATCGATCGAGCTTCTGCTTTCAGATGCAACAGGGACTTCTCGAGTTCGTCAATCCCTTCGCGAGATATGGGAGTTTGAAGTTAAGGAATGGTTGAGAAACTATCAAAATTTTAGTAAGTTTGATACTCGAAACCAATAACTAATAATGCCTACGGCAAAAATACACATACCATTGTTATCGGGCGAGTTTCTGCTTTCAGATGCAACTGGAAAATCTCGAGTTCGTCAATCCGTTCGCGAGATATGGGAGTTTGAAGGTAAGGAATGGTTGAGAAATCATCAAAATTTACGCAAGTCTGAATCCCGAAACCAATAACTACTATTGCCTAGGGCAAAAATACAAATACCGTTGTAATCGGGCGATCTTCTACTTTCAGATGCAGCAGGAATTTCTCGAGTTCATCAATCCGTTCGCGAGATATGGGAGTTTGAAGTTAAGGAATGGTTGAGAAGCCATCAAAATTTTCGCAAGTCTGATACTCGAAACCAATAACTACTATGGCCTACGGCAAAAATACATATACCATAGTTATCGGGCGAGTTTCGGCTTTCAGATGCAACTGGAAATTCTCGAGTTCGTCAATCCGTTCGCGAGATATGGGAGTTTGAAGGTAATGAATGGTTGAGAAATCATCAAAATTTTCGCAAGTCTGATACCCGAAACCAATAACTACTAGTGCCTAGGGCAAAAATACACATACCATTGTTATCGGGCGAGTTTCGGCTTTCAGATGCAACTGGAAATTCTCGAGTTCGTCAATCCGTTCGCGAGATATGGGAGTTTGAAGGTAATGAATGGTTGAGAAACCATCAAAATTTTCGCTGGTCTGATACTCTAAACCAATAACTGGAATGGCCTAGGGGAAAAGTACACATACCACTGTAATCGGGCGAGTTTCTGCTTTCGGATGCAACTGGAATTTCTCTAGTTCGTCAATCCGTTCGCGAGATATGGGAGTTTGAAGTTAAGGAATGGTTGAGAAACCTTCAAAATTTTCGCAAGTCTGATACTCGAAACCAATAACCACTAAGGGCAAAAATACACATGCCGTTGTAATCGGGCGAGTTTCTACTTTCAGATGCAACAGGAATTTCTCGAGTTCGTCAATCCGTTCGCGCCATATGGGAGTTTGAAGTTTAGGAATGGTTGAGAAGACATCAAAATTTTCGCAAGTCTTATACCCGAAACCAATAACTACTATTGCCTAGGGCAAAAATACAAATACCGTTGTAATCGGGCGATCTTCTACCTTCAGATGCAACAGGAATTTCTCGAGTTCGTGAAACCGTTCGCGAGATATGGGAGTTTGAAGTTAAGGAATGTTTGAGAAACCATCAAAATTTTCGCTGGTCTGATACTCGAAACCAATAACTGGAATGGCCTAGGGGAAAGGTACACATACCACTGTAATCGGGCGAGTTTCTGCTTTCAGATGCAACTGGAATTTCTCTAGTTCGTCAATCCGTTCGCGAAATACGGGGGTATGAAGTTAAGGCATGGTTGCGAAACCATCAAAATTTTCCCAAGTCTGATACTCGAAACCAATAACTACTAAGGGCAAAAATACACATGCCGTTGTAATCGGGCGAGTTTCTACTTTCAGATGCAACAGGAATTTCTCGAGTTCGTCAATCCGTTCGCGCGATATGGGAGTTTGAAGTTAAGGAATGGTTGAGAAGACATCAAAATTTTCGCAAGTCTTATACCCGAAACCAATAACTACTATTGCCTACGGCAAAAATACAAATACCGTTGTAATCGGGCGATCTTCTACCTTCAGATGCAACAGGAATTACTCGAGTTCGTCAATCAGTTCGCGAGATATGGGAGTTTGAAGTTAAGGAATGGTTGAGAAAGCATTAAAATTTTCGCAAGTCTGATACTCGAAACCAATAACTGCTATGGCCTAGGGCAAAAATACACATACCGTTGTAATTGGGCGAGCTTCTGCTTTCAGATGCAGCAGGAACTTCTCGAGTTCGTGAAACCGTTCGCAAGATATGGGAGTTTGAAGTTAAGGAATGGTTGAGAAGACATCAAAATTTTCGCAAGTCTTATACACGAAACCAATAACTACTATTGCCTAGGGCAAAAATACAAATACCGTTGTAATCGGGCGATCTTCTACCTTCAGATGCAACAGGAATTTCTCGAGTTCGTCAATCAGTTCGCGAGATATGGGAGTTTGAAGTTAAGGAATGGTTGAGAAAGCATTAAAATTTTCGCAAGTCTGATACTCGAAACCAATAACTGCTATGGCCTAGGGCAAAAATACACATACCGTTGTAATTGGGCGAGCTTCTGCTTTCAGATGCAGCAGGAATTTCTCTAGTTCGTCAATCCGTTCGCGAGATATGGGAGTTTGAATTTAAGGAATGGTTGAGAAACCATCAAAATTTTCGCTGGTCTGATACTCTAAACCAATAACTGGAATGGCCTAGGGGAAAAGTACACATACCACTGTAATCGGGCGAGTTTCTGCTTTCAGATGCAACTGGAATTTCTCTAGTTCGTCAATCCGTTCGCGAGATATGGGAGTTTGAAGTTAAGGAATGGTTGAGAAACCTTCAAAATTTTCGCAAGTCTGATACTCGAAACCAATAACCACTAAGGGCAAAAATACACATACCGTTGTAATCGGGCGAGTTTCTAGTTTCAGATGCAACAGGAATTTCTCGAGTTCGTCAATCCGTTCGCGAGATATGGGAGTTTGAAGTTAAGGAATGGTTGAGAAGCCATCAAAATTTTCGCAAGTCTGATACTCGAAACCAATAACTACTATGGCTTAGGGCAAAAATACAAATACCATTATAATCGGGCGAGTTTCTGCTTTCAGATGCAGCAGGAATTTCTCGAGTTCGTGAAACCGTTCGCGAGATATGGGAGTTTGAAGTTAAGGAATGGTTGAGAAGCCATCAAAATTTTCGCAAGTCTGATACTCGAAACCAATAACTACTATGGCTTAGGGCAAAAATACAAATACCATTATAATCGGGCGAGTTTCTGCTTTCAGATGCAGCAGGAATTTCTCGAGTTCGTGAAACCGTTCGCGAGATATGGGAGTTTGAAGTTAAGGAATGGTTGAGGAACCATCAAAATTTTCGCAAATCTGATACTCGAAACCAATAACTACTATTGCCTAGGGCAAAAATACACATACCGTTGTAATCGGGCGAGCCTCTACCTTCAGGTACAACAGGAATTTCTCGAGTTCGTCAATCCGTTCGCAAGATATGGGAGATTGAAGTTAAGCAATGGTTGAAAAACCATCAAAATTTTCGCTGGTCTGATACTCGAAACCAATAACTGGAATGGCCTAGGGGAAAAGTACACATACCATTGTAATCGGGCGAGATTATGCTTTCAGACGCAACTGGAATTTCTCGAGTTGGTAATCCGTTCGCGAGATATGGGAGTTTGAAGTTAAGGAATGGTTGAGAAACCATCAAAATTTTCGCTGGTCTGATACTCGAAACCAATAACTGGAATGGCCTAGGGGAAAAGGACACACCCCATTGTAATCGGGCGAGCTTCTACTTTCAGATGCAACAGGAATTTCTCGAGTTCGTCAATCCGTTCGCGAGATATGGGAGTTTGAAGTTAAGGAATGGTTGAGGAACCATCAAAATTTTCGCATGTATGATACTCGAAACCAATAACGGCTATGGCCAAGGGCAAAAATACACATACAATTGTAATCGGGCGAGATTTTGCTTTTAGATGCAACTGGAATTTCTCGAGTTGGTAACCCGTTCGCGAGATATGGGAGATTGAAGTTAAGGAATGGTTGAGAAACCATCAAAAATTTAATAAGTCTGATACTCGAAACCAATAACTACTAATGCCTAGGGCAAAAATACACATACAGTTGCAATCGGGCGAGTTTCTACTTTCAGATGCAACAGTAATTTCTCGAGTACGTCAATCCGTTCGCGAGATATGGGAGTTTGAAGTTTAGGAATGGTTGAGAAACCATCAAAATTTTCGCTGGTCTGATACTCGAAACCAATAACTGGAATGGCCTAGGGGAAAAGTACGCATACCACTGTAATCGGGCGAGTTTCTGTTTTCAGATGCAACTGGAATTTCTCGAATTCGTCAATCCGTTCGCGAGATATGGGAGTTCGAAGTTAAGGAATGGTTGAGAAACCGTCAAAATTTTCGCAATTGTGATGCTAGAAACGAATAACTGGAATAGCCTAGGGGAGAAATACACATACCGTTGTTATCGGGGGAGTTTTCACTTTCAGATGCAACAGAAATTTCGCGAGTTCGTCAATCCGTTCGCGAGATATGGGAGTTTGAAGTTAAGGAATGGTTGAGAAACCATCAAAATTTTCGCAAGTCTGATACTCGAAACGTATAACTACTATGGCCTAGGACAAAAGAAACACACACCGTTGTAATCGGGAGAGTTTCTGCTTTCAGATGCAACAAAAATTTCTCGGATTCGTCAATCCGTTCGCGAAATATCGGAGTTTGGATTTAAGAGATGGTTGAGGAACCGTCAAAATTTTCGCAATTCTGATGCTAGAAACGAATAACTGGAACGGCCTAGGGCAAAAATACACATACCGCTGTAATCGGGCGAGTTTCTGCTTTCAGATGCAAAAGGAATTTCTCGAGTTCGTCAATCCGTTTGCGTGATATGGGAGTTTGAAGTTAAGGAATGGTTGAGAAACCATCAAAATTTTCGCAATTCTGATGCTAGAAACGAATAACTGGAATGGCATAGGGACAAAATACACATACCGTTGTAATCGGGCGACTTTCGACTCTCAGATGCAACAGGAATTTCTCCGATTCGTCAATCCGTTCGCGAAATATCGGAGTTTGGATTTAAGATATGGTTGAGACACCATCAAAATTTTCACAAGTCTGATACTCGAAACCAATAACTAGAATGGCCTATTGTAAAAACACACATACCGTTATAATCGGGCGAGTTTCTGCTTTCAGAAGCAAGAGGAACTTCTCAAGTTTGTTAATCCGATCGCGAGATATGGGAGTTTGAACGTTAAAGAATGGTTGAGAAACCATCAAAATTTTCGCAAGTCTGATACTCGAAACCAATAACTGCTATGGCCTAGGTCAAAAATACACATACCTTTGTAATCGGGCGAGATTATGCTTTTAGATGCAACTGGAATTTCTCGAGTTCGTAATCCGTTCGCGAGATATGGGAGTGTGAAGTTAAGGAATGGTTGAGAAGCCATCAAAATTTTTGCAAGTCTGATACTCGAAACTAATAACTACAATGGCCTAGGGCAAAAATACACATACCGTTGTAATCGGGCGAGTTTCTGCTTTCAGACGCAAGTGGAACTTCTCGAGTTCGTCAATCCATTCGCGAGATATGGGAGTTTGAATTTAAGGAATGGTTGAGAAACCATCAAAATTTTCGCAATTCTGATGCTAGAAACGAATAACTGGAATGGCATAGGGAAAAAATACACATACCGTTGTAATCGGGCGACTTTCTACTCTCAGATGCAACAGGAATTTCTCCGGTTCGTCAATCCGTTCGCGAAATATCGGAGTTTGGATTTAAGGAATGGTTGAGAAACCATCAAAATTTTCGCAATTCTGATGCTAGAAACGAATAACTGGAATGGCATAGGGAAAAAATACACATACCGTTGTAATCGGGCGACTTTCTACTCTCAGATGCAACAGGAATTTCTCCGATTCGTCAATCCGTGCGCGAAATATCGGAGTTTGGATTTAAGATATGGTTGAGACACCATTAAAATTTTCACAAGTCTGATACTCGAAACCAATAACTAGAATGGCCTATGGCAAAAACACACATACCGTTATATTCGGGTGAGTTTCTGCTTTCAGACGCAACAGGAAATTCTCGAGTGCGTCAATCCGTTCGCGAGATATGGGAGTTTGAACGTTAGGGTATGGTTGAGAAACCATGAAAATTTGCGCAAGTCTGATACTCGAAACCAATAACTACTATGGCCTATGGCAAAGATACACATACCGTTGTAATCGGGCGAGTTTCTGTTTTCAGATGCAACAGCAATTTCTCGAGTTCGTCAATCCGTTCGCGAGGTATGGGTATTTGAATTTAAGGAATGGTTGAGAAACCATCAAAATTTTCGCAATTCTGATGCTAGAAACGAATAACTGGAATTGCATAGGGGAAAAAATACACACACCGTTGTAATCGGGCGAGTTTCTGCTTTCAGATGCAACAGGAATTTCTGGAGTTCGTCAATCCGTCCGCGAGATATGGGAGTTTGAAGTTAACGAATGGTTGAGAAACCATCAAAATTTTCGCAATTCTGATGCTAGAAACGAATATCTGGAATGGCCTAGGGGAAAAATACACATACCGTTTTAATCGGGCGAGTTTCTGCTTTCAGATGCAACAGGAATTTCTCGAATTCGTCAATCCGTTCGCGAGATATGGGAGTTTGAAGTTAAGGAATGGTTGAGAAATCATCAAAATTTTCGCAAGTCTGATACTCGAAACCAATAACTACTATTGCCTAGGGCAAAAATACACATACCGTTGTAATCGGGCGAGCTTCTACTTTCAGATGCAACTGGAATTTCTCGAGCTGGTAATCGGTTCGCGTGATATGGGAGTTTGAAGTTAAGGAATGGTTGAGAAATCATCAAAATTTTTGCAAGTCTGATACTCGAAACCGATAACTCCTGTTGCCTAGGGCAAAATACACATACCGTTGTAATCGGGCGAGTTCTTACTTTCAGATGCAACTGGAATTTCTCGAGTTCGACAATCCGTTCGCGAGATATGGGAGTTTGAAGTTAAGGAATGGTTGAGAAACTATCAAAATTTTGGTAAGTCTGATACTCGAAACCAATAACTGGAATGGCCTAGGGGAAAAGCACACACCCCATTGTAATCGGGCGAGCTTCTACTTTCAGATGCAACAGGAATTTCTCGAGTTCGTCAATCCTTTCGCGAGATATGGGAGTTTGAAGTTAAGGAATGGTTGAGAAACTATGAAAATTTGGCTGGTCTGATACTCGAAACCAATAACTGGAATGGCCTAGGGGAAAAGTATGAACACCACATTGTAATCGGGCGAGTTTCTACTTTCAGATGCAACAGGAATTTCTCGAGTTCGTCAATCCGTTCGCGAGATATGGGAGCTTGAAGTTAAGGAATGGTTGAGAAACCTTCAAAATTTTTGCAAGTCTGATACTAGAAATCAATAACTACTATTGCCTAGGGCCAAAATACACATACCGTTGTAATCGGGCGAGTTCTTACTTTCAGATGCGACTGGAATTTCTCGAGTTCGACAATCCGTTCGCGAGATATGGGAGTTTGAAGTTAAGGAATGGTTGAGAAACTATCAAAATTTTGGTAAGTCTGATACTCGAAACCAATAACTGGAATGGCCTAGGGGAAAAGCACACACCCCATTGTAATCGGGCGAGCTTCTACTTTCAGATGCAACAGGAATTTCTCGAGTTCGTCAATCCGTTCGCGAGATATGGGAGTTTGAAGTTAAGGAATGGTTGAGGAACCATCAAAATTTTCGCATGTATGATACTCGAAACCAATAACGGCTATGGCCTAGGGCAAAAATACACATACAATTGTAATCGGGCGAGATTTTGCTTTTAGATGCAACTGGAATTTCTCGAGTTGGTAACCCGTTCGCGAGATATGGGAGATTGAATTTAAGGAATGGTTGAGAAACCATCAAAAATTTAATAAGTCTGATACTCGAAACCAATAACTACTAATGCCTAGGGCAAAAATACACATACCGTTGCAATCGGGCGAGTTTCTACTTTCAGATGCAACAGTAATTTCTCGAGTACGTCAATCCGTTCGCGAGATATGGGAGTTTGAAGTTAAGGAATGGTTGTGAAACCATCAAAATTTTCGCCAGTCTGATACTCGAAACCAGTAACTACTATTGCCTAGGGCAAAAATACACATACCGTTGTAATTGGGCGAGTTTCTGCTTTCAGATGCAACAGGAATTTCTCGAGTTCGTCAATCCGTTCGCGAGATATGGGAGTTTGAAGATAAGGAATGGTTGAGAACCTATCAAAATTTTAGTAAGACTGATACTCGAAACCTATAACTACCAATGCCTAGGGCAAAAATACACATACCGTTGTAATCGGGCGAGCTTCTACTTTCAGATGCAACAGGAATATCTCGAGTTCGTCAATCCGTTCGCGAGATTTGGGAGTTTGAAGTTAAGGAATGATTGAGAAACCATCAAAATTTTCGCTGGTCTGATACTCCAAACCAATAACTGTAATGGCCTAGGGGAAAAGTACACATACCATTGTATTCGGGCGGGTTTCTGCTTTCAGATGCAACTGGATTTTCTCTGGTTCGTCAATCCGTTCGCGAGATATGGGAGTTTGAAGTTAAGGAATGGTTGAGAAACCATCAAAATTTTCGCAAGTCTGATACTCGAAACCAGTAACTACTATTGCCTAGGGCAAAAATACACATACCGTTGTAATCGGGCGAGTTTCTACTTTCTGATGCAACAGGAATTTCTCGAGTTCGTCAATCCGTTCGCGAGATATGGGAGTTTGAAGTTAAGGAATGGTTGAGAAACCATCAAAATTTTCGCAAGTCTGATACTCGAAACCAATAACGGCTATGGCCTAGGGCAAAAATACACATACCATTGTAATCGGGCGAGATTATGCTTTTAGATGCAACAGGAATTTCTCGAGTTGGTAATCCGTTCGCGAGATATGGGAGTTTGAAGTTAAGGAATGGTTGAGAAACCATCAAAATTTTCGCAAGTCTGATACACGAAACCAATAACTACTAATGCCTAGGGCAAAAATACACATATCGTTGTAATCGGACGAGTTTCTACTTTCAGATGCAACAGGAATTTCTCGAGTTCGTCAATCCGTTCGCGAGATATGGGAGTTTGATGTTAAGGAATGGTTGAGAAGCCATCAAAATTTTCGCTAGTCTGATACTCGAAACCAAAAACTGCTATGGCCTAGGGCATAAATACACATACCATTGTAATGGGGCGAGATTATGCTTTTAGAAGCAACTGGAATTTCTCGAGCTGGTAATCCGTTCGCGAGATATGGGAGTCTGTAGTTAAGGAATGGTTGAGAAACCATCAAAATTTTCGCAAGTCTGATACTCGAAACCAATAACTACTATTGCCTAGGGCAAAAATACACATACCGTTGTAATCGGGCGAGTTTCTGCTTTCAGATGCAGCAGGAATTTCTCGAGTTCGTCAATCCGTTCGCGAGATATGGGAGTTTGAAGTTAAGGAATGGTTGAGAAACCACCAAAATTTTCGCTGGTCTGATACTCGAAACCAATAACTGGAATGGCCTAGGGGAAAAGTACACATACCACTGTATTCGGGCGAGTTTCTGCTATCAGATGCAACTGGAATTTCTCTAGTTCGTCAATCCGTTCGCGAGATATGGGAGTTTGAAGTTAAGGAATGGTTGAGAAACCATCAAAATTTTCGCAAGTCTACACTCGAAACCAATAACTACAATTGCCTAGGGCAAAAATACACATACCGTTGTAATCGGACGAGTTTCTACTTTCAGATGCAACAGGAATTTCTCGAGTTCGTCAATCCGTTCGCGAGATATGGGAGTTTGATGTTAAGGAATGGTTGAGAAACCATCAAAATTTTCGCAAGTCTGATACTCGAAACCAATAACTGCTATGGAGTAGGGCAGAAATACACATACCATTGTAATCGGGCGAGATTATGCTTTTAGATGCAGCTGGAATTTCTCGGGTTGGTAATCCGTTCGCAAGATTTAGGGGTTTGAAGTTAAGGAATGGTTGAGAAACTATCAAAAGTTTCGCTGGTGTGATACTCGAAACCAATAACTCGAATGGCCTAGGGGAAAAGTACACATACCTTTGTAATCGGACGAGTTTCTGCTTTCAGATACAGCAGGAATTTCTCTAGTTCGTCAATCCGTTCGCGAGATATGGGAGTTTGAAGTTAAGGAATGGTTGAGAAACCATCAAAATTTTCGCAAGTCTGATACTCGAAACCAATAACTGCTATGGCCTAGGGCAGAAATACACATACCATTGTAATCGGGTGAGATTATGCTTTTAGATGCAGCTGGAATTTCTCGAGTAGGTAATCCGTTCGCGAGATATGGGAGTTTGAAGTTAAGGAATGGTTGAGAAATCATGATACTCAGACCTAACCCAAAAATTCCTGTTGCGTATGAAAGTAGAAACTCGCCCGATTACAACGGTATATGTATTTTTTCCCTAGGCCATTCTGGTTAAGCGATTGGAGCAGCAGAATTGCGAAAAATTTGTTCTCTTCTCAACCATTTCTTAGCTTCAAACTCCCATACCTCGCGAACGGATTCACCTAACCCAAAAATTGCTATTGCATTTGAAAGTAGAAACTCGCCCGATTGCAACGGCATGTGTATTTTTACTCTAGGCCATTCTGGTTAAGCGTTTGGAGCAGCAGAATTGCGAAAAATTCTTTGCCTTCTCAACCATTTCTTGGCTTCAAACTCCCATATCGCGCGAACGGATTGACACAACCCAAAAATTCCTGTTGCGTCTGAAAGTAGAAACTCGCCCGATTACAACGGTATGTGTATTTTTCTCCTAGGCCATTATGGTTAAGCGTTTGGGACAGCAGAAGTGCGAAAAATTTATTCTCTTCACAACCATTTCTTAGCTTCAAACTCCCATATCTCGCGAGCGGATTGACCTAACCCAAAGATTCCTATTGCATCTGAAAGTGGAAACTCGCCCGATTACAACGGTATGTGCATTTTTTCCCTAGGCCAATCTGGTAAAGCGTTTGGTGCAGCAGGATTGCGAAAAATTTTTTGCCTTCTCAACCATTTCTTCGCTTCAAACTCCCATATCTCGCGAACGGATTGACCTAACCCAAAAATTCCTATTGCATTTGAAAGTAGAATCTCGTCCGATTACGACGGTATGTGTATTTTTTCGCTAGGCCATTTTGGTTAAGCGTTTGGAGCAGCAGAAATGCGAAAAATTTTTTGCCTTCTCAACAATTTCTTGGCTTCAAACTCCCATATCGCGTGAACGGATTGACACAACCCAAAAATTCCTGTTGCGTCTGAAAGTAGAAACTCGCCCAATTAGAACAGTATGTGTATTTTTTCCCTAGGCCATTCTGGTTAAGCGATTGGGGCAGCAGAAGTGCGAAAAATTTCTGGCCTTCTCAACCATTTCTTGGCTTCAATCTCCCTTATCTAGCGAACGGATTGACCTAACCCAAAAATTCCTATTGCATCTGAAAGTAGAAACTCGCCCGATTAAAACGGTATGTGTATTTTTCTCCTAGGCCATTATGGTTAAGCGATTGGAGCAGCAGAAGTGCGAAAAATTTGTTGTCTTCTCAACCATTTCTTCGCTTCATAGTCCCATATCTGGCGAACGGATTGACCAAACCCAAAAATTCCTGCTGCGTCTGAAAGTAGAAACTCGCGCGATTACAACGGTATGTGTATTTTTTCCCTATGCCATTTTGGTTAAGCGTTTGGAGCAGCAGAGTTGCGAAAAACTTTTTGCCTTCTCAACCATTTCTTGGCTTCAAACTCCCATATCACGCGAACGGATTGACCTAACCCAAAAATTCCTGTTGCGTATGAAAGTAGAAACTCGCCCGATTACAACGGTATGTGTATTTTTTCCCTAGGCAATTCTGGTTAAGCGATTGGAGCAGCAGAAGTGCGAAAAATTTGTTGTCTTGTCAACCATTTCTTAGCTTCAAAGTCCCACACCTCGCGAACGCATTGACCTAGCCAGACAATTCCTATTGCATCTGAAAGTAGAAACTCGCCCAATTACAACGGTATGTGTATTTTTTCCGTAGGGCATTCTGGTTAAGCGTTTGGAGCAGCAGAATTGCGAAAAATTTTTTTACTTCTCAACAATTTCTTGGCTTCAAACTCCCATATCTAGCGAACGGATTGACCTGACCCAAAAATTCCTATTGCATCTGAAAGTAGAAACTCGCCCGATTACAATGGTATGTGTATTTTTTCCCTAGAACATTCTGGTTAAGCGTTTGGAGCAGCAGAATTGCGAAAAATTTTTTGCGTTCTCAACCATTTCTTGGCTTCAACCTCTCATATCTCGCGAACGGATTGACCCAACACAAAAATTCCTGTTGCGTCTGAAATTAGAAACTCGCCCGATTACAACGGTATGTGTATTTTTTGCCTATGCCATTCTGGTTAAGCGTTTGGAGCAGCAGAATTGCGAAAAAAAATTTTTAGCCTTCTCAACCATTTCTTGGCTTCAAACTCCCATACCTCGCGAACGGATTCACCTAACCCAAAAATTGCTATTGCATTTGAAAGTAGAAACTCGCCCGATTACAACGGTATGTGTATTTTTACTCTAGGTCATTCTGGTTAAGCGTTTGGAGCAGCAGAATTGCGAAAAATTTTTTGTCTTCTCAACCATTTCTTGGCTTCATAATACCCTATCTCGCGATCGGATTGACCTAACCCAAAAATTCCTGTTGCATCTGATGGTAGAAACTTGCCCGATTACAATGGTATGTGTATTTTTTCCCTAGGCCATTCTGGTTAATCGTTTGGAGCAGCAGAATTGCGAAAAATTATTTGCGTTCTCAACCATTTCTTGGCTTCAAACTCCCATATCGCGCGAACGGATTGACACAACCCAAAAATTCCTGTTGGGTCTGAAAGTAGAAACTCGCCCGATTACAACGGTATGTGTATTTTTCTCCTAGGCCATTATGGTTAAGCGTTTGGAGTAGCAGAAGTGCGAAAAATTTCTGGCCTTCCCAACCATTTCTTGGCTTCAATCTCCCTTATCTAGCGAACGGATTGACCTAACCCAAAAATTCCTATTGCATCTGAAAGTAGAAACTCGCCCGATTACAACTGTATGCGTATTTTTCTCCTAGGCCATTATGGTTAAGCGATTGGAGCAGCAGAAGTGCGAAAAATTTGTTGTCTTCTCAACCATTTTTTCGCTTCATAGTCCATATCTGGCGAACGGATTAACCAAACCCAAAAATTCCTGCTGCGTCTGAAAGTAGAAACTCGCCCGATTACAGCAGTTTGTGTATTTTTTCCCTAGGCCATTCTGGTTAAGCGTTTGGAGCAGCAGAAGTGCGAAAAATTTGTGGCCTTCTCAACCATTTCTTGGCTTCAAAGTCCCATATCTCGCGAACGGATTGACCTATCCCAAAAATTCCTATTGCATCTGAAAGTCGAAACTCGCCCGATTACAAGGGTATGTGCATTTTTTCCCTAGGCCATTCTGGTTAAGCGATTGGAGCAGCAGAATTGCGAAAAATTAGTTCTCTTCTCAACCATTTCTTAGCTTCAAACTCCCATACCTCGCGAACGGATACACCTAACCCAAAAATTGCTATTGCATCTCAAAGTAGAAACTCGCCCGATTACAACTGTATGCGTATTTTTTACCTAGGCCATTCTGGTTAAGCGTTTGGAGCATCAGAATTTCGAAAAATTTTTTGCCTTCTCAACCATTTCTTGGCTTCAAACTCCCATACCTCGCGGACGGATTGACCTAACCCGAAAATTCCTATTGCATCTGAAAGTAGAAACTCGCCCGATTACAACGGTATGGGTATTTTTTCCCCAGGCCATTCTGGTTAAGCGTTTGGAGCAGCGGAATTGCGAAAAATTTATTCTCTTCTCAACCATTTCTTAGCTTCAAACTCCCATATCTCGCGTACGGATTGACCCAACCCAAAAATTCCTGTTGCGTCTGAAATTAGTAACTCGCCCGATTACTACGGTATGTGTATTTTCTCCCTAGGCCATTCTGGTTAAGCGTTTGGAGCAGCAGAATTGCGAAAAAAAATTTTTAGCCTTCTCAACCATTTCTTGGCTTCAAACTCCCATACCTCGCGAACGGATTCACCTAACCCAAAAATTGCTATTGCATTTGAAAGTAGAAACTCGCCCGATTACAACGGTATGTGTATTTTTACTCTAGGTCATTCTGGTTAAGCGTTTGGAGCAGCAGAATTGCGAAAAATTTTTTGCCTTCTCAACCATTTCTTGGCTTCATAATACCCTATCTCGCGATCGGATTGACCTAACCCAAAAATTCCTGTTGCATCTGAAGGTAGAAACTTGCCCGATTACAATGGTATGTGTATTTTTTCCCTAGGCCATTCTGGTTAATCGTTTGGAGCAGCAGAATTGCGAAAAATTATTTGCGTTCTCAACCATTTCTTGGCTTCAAACTCCCATATCGCGCGAACGGATTGACACAACCCAAAAATTCCTGTTGGGTCTGAAAGTAGAAACTCGCCCGATTACAACGGTATGTGTATTTTTCTCCTAGGCCATTATGGTTAAGCGTTTGGAGTAGCAGAAGTGCGAAAAATTTCTGGCCTTCTCAACCATTTCTTGGCTTCAATCTCCCTTATCTAGCGAACGGATTGACCTAACCCAAAAATTCCTATTGCATCTGAAAGTAGAAACTCGCCCGATTACAACGGTATGTGTATTTTTCTCCTAGGCCATTATGGTTAAGCGATTGGAGCAGCAGAAGTGCGAAAAATTTGTTGTCTTCTCAACCATTTTTTCGCTTCATAGTCCATATCTGGCGAACGGATTAACCAAACCCAAAAATTCCTGCTGCGTCTGAAAGTAGAAACTCGCCCGATTACAGCAGTTTGTGTGTTTTTTCCCTAGGCCATTCTGGTTAAGCGTTTGGAGCAGCAGAAGTGCGAAAAATTTGTGGCCTTCTCAACCATTTCTTGGCTTCAAAGTCCCATATCTCGCGAACGGATTGACCTATCCCAAAGATTCCTATTGCATCTGAAAGTAGAAACTCGCCCGATTACAACGGTATGTGTATTTTTCTCCTAGGCCATTATGGTTAAGCGATTGGAGCAGCAGAAGTGCGAAAAATTTGTTGTCTTCTCAACCATTTCTTCGCTTCATAGTCCCATATCTGGCGAACGGTTTGACCTAACCCAAAAATTCCTATTGCATCTGAAAGTAGAAACTCGCCCGATTACAACGGTATGTGTATTTTTCTCCTAGGCCATTATGGTTAAGCGATTGGAGCAGCAGAAGTGCGAAAAATTTGTTGTCTTCTCAACCATTTCTTCGCTTCATAGTCCCATATCTGGCGAACGGTTTGACCTAACCCAAAAATTCCTATTGCATCTGAAAGTAGAAACTCGCCCGATTACAACGGTATGTGTATTTTTCTCCTAGGCCATTATGGTTAAGCGATTGGAGCAGCAGAAGTGCGAAAAATTTGTTGTCTTCTCAACCATTTCTTCGCTTCATAGTCCCATATCTCGCGAACGGATTGACCTAACCAGACAATTCCTATTGCATCTGAAAGTAGAAACTCGCCCGATTACAACGGTATGTGTATTTTTTCCGTAGGGCATTCTGGTTAAGCGTTTGGAGCGGCAGAATTGCGAAAAATATTTTGCCTTCTCAACCATTTCTTG
This sequence comes from Ptiloglossa arizonensis, assembly GCF_051014685.1. NCBI lineage: Eukaryota > Metazoa > Arthropoda > Insecta > Hymenoptera > Colletidae > Ptiloglossa > Ptiloglossa arizonensis. Next base: position 133,214 of record NW_027479067.1, read on the forward strand.
GCTTCAACCTCTCATATCTCGCGAAAGGATTGACCCAACCCAAAAATTCCTGTTGCGTCTGAAATTAGAAACTCGCCCGATTACTACGGTATGTGTATTTTCTCCCTAGGCCATTCTGGTTAAGCGATTGGAGCAGCAGAATTGCGAAAAATTAGTTCTCTTCTCAACCATTTCTTAGCTTCAAACTCCCATACCTCGCGAACGGATACACCTAACCCAAAAATTGCTATTGCATCTCAAAGTAGAAACTCGCCCGATTACAACTGTATGCGTATTTTTTACCTAGGCCATTCTGGTTAAGCGTTTGGAGCATCAGAATTTCGAAAAATTTTTTGCCTTCTCAACCATTTCTTGGCTTCAAACTCCCATACCTCGCGGACGGATTGACCTAACCCGAAAATTCCTATTGCATCTGAAAGTAGAAACTCGCCCGATTACAACGGTATGGGTATTTTTTCCCCAGGCCATTCTGGTTAAGCGTTTGGAGCAGCGGAATTGCGAAAAATTTATTCTCTTCTCAACCATTTCTTAGCTTCAAACTCCCATATCTCGCGTACGGATTGACCCAACCCAAAAATTCCTGTTGCGTCTGAAATTAGTAACTCGCCCGATTACTACGGTATGTGTATTTTCTCCCTAGGCCATTCTGGTTAAGCGATTGGAGCAGCAGAATTGCGAAAAATTTGTTCTCTTCTCAACCATTTCTTAGCTTCAAAGTCCCATACCTCGCGAACGGATTGACCTAACCAGACAATTCCTACTGCATCTGAAAATAGAAACTCGCCCGATTACAACGGTATGCGTATTTTTTCCCCAGGCCATTCTGGTTAAGCGTTTGGAGCAGGGGAATTGGGAAAAATTTATTTTCTTCTCAACCATTTCTTAGCTTCAAACTCCCATATCTCGCGAACGGATTGACCTAACCCAAAAATTCCTATTGCATCTCAAAGTAGAAACTCGCCCGATTACAACGGTATGTGTATTTTTTCCCTATGCAATTCTGGTTAAGCGTTTGGAGCATCAGAATTGCGAAAAATTTTTTGCCTTCTCAACCATTTCTTGGCTTCAAACTCCCATATCTCGCGAACGGATTGACCCAACCCAAAAATTCCTGTTGCGTCTGAAAGTAGAAACTCGCCCAATTACAACAGTGTGTGTATTTTTTCCATAGGCCATTCTGGTTAAGCGTTTGGGGCAGCAGAAGTGCGAAAAATTTCTGGCCTTCTCAACCATTTCTTGGCTTCAATCTCCCTTATCTAGCGAACGGATTGACCTAACCCAAAAATTCCTATTGCACCTGAAAGTAGAAACTCGCCCGATTACAACGGTATGTGTATTTTCCTCCTAGGCCATTATGGTTAAGCGATTGGAGCAGCAGAAGTGCGAAAAATTTGTTGTCTTCTCAACCATTTCTTAGCTTCAAACTCCCATACCTCGCGAACGGATACACCTAACCCAAAAATTGCTATTGCATCTCAAAGTAGAAACTCGCCCGATTACAACTGTATGCGTATTTTTTACCTAGGCCATTCTGGATAAGCGTTTGGGGCAGCAGAATTGTGAAAAATTTGTTGTCTTCTCAACCATTTCTTAGTTTCAAACTCCCATTTCTCTCGAACGGATTGGCCTAACCCGAAAATTCCGATTGCATCTGAAAGTAGAAACTCGCCCGATTACAACGGTATGCGTATTTTTTCCCCAGGCCATTCTGGTTAAGCGTTTGGAGCAGCGGAATTGGGAAAAATTTAGTCTCTTCTCAACCATTTCTTAGCTTCAAACTCCCATATCTCGCGAACGGATTGACCTAACCCAAAAATTCCTATTGCATCTCAAAGTAGAAACTCGCCCGATTACAACGGTATGTGTATTTTTTCCCTATGCAATTCTGGTTAAGCGTTTGGAGCATCAGAATTGCGAAAAATTTTTTGCCTTCTCAACCATTTCTTGGCTTCAAACTCCCATATCTCGCGGACGGATTGACCTGACACGAAAATTCCTATTGCATCTGAAAGTAGAAACTTGCCCGATTACAACGGTATGTGTATTTTTTCCCTAGGCCATTCCGGTTAAGCGTTTGGAGCAGCAGAATTGCGAAAAATTTTTTGCGTTCTCAACCATTTCTTGGCTTCAAACTCCCATATCGCGCGAACGGATTGACCCAACCCAAAAATTCCTGTTGCGTCTGAAAGTAGAAACTCTCCCAATTACAACAGTATGTGTATTTTTTCCATAGGCCATTCTGGTTAAGCGTTTGGGGCAGCAGAAGTGCGAAAAATTTCTGGCCTTCTCAACCATTTCTTGGCTTCAATCTCCCTTATCTAGCGAACGGATTGACCTAACCCAAAAATTCCTATTGCATCTGAAAGTAGAAACTCGCCCGATTACAACGGTATGTGTATTTTTCTCCTAGGCCATTATGGTTAAGCGATTGGAGCAGCAGAAGTGCGAAAAATTTGTTGTCTTCTCAACCATTTCTTCGCTTCATAGTCCCATATCTGGCGAACGGATTGACCTAACCCAAAAATTCCTATTGCATCTGAAAGTAGAAACTCGCCCGATTACAACGGTATGTGTATTTTTCTCCTAGGCCATTATGGTCAAGCGATTTCAGCAGCAGAATTGCGAAAAATTTGTTGTCTTCTCAACCATTTCTTCGCTTCATAGTCCCATATCTGGCGAACGGTTTGACCTAACCCAAAAATTCCTGTTGCATCTGAAAGTAGAAACTCGCCCGATTACAACGGTATGTGTATTTTTCTCCTAGGCCATTATGGTTAAGCGATTGGAGTAGCAGAATTGCGAAAAATTTGTTCTCTCCTCAACCATTTCTTAGCTTCAAACTCCCATACCTCGCGAACGGATTCACCTAACCCAAAAATTGCTATTGCATTTAAAAGTAGAAACTCGCCCGATTACAACGGTATGTGTATTTTTTCCCTAGGCAATTCTGGTTAAGCGATTGCAGCAGCAGAAGTGCGAAAAATTTGTGGTCTTGTCAACCATTTCTTAGCTTCAAAGTCCCATACCTCGCGAACGGATTGACCTTACCAGACAATTCCTACTGCATCTGAAAATAGAAACTCGCCCGATTACAACTGTATGCGTATTTTTTACCTAGGCCATTCTGGATAAGCGTTTGGGGCAGCAGAATTGCGAAAAATTTGTTGTCTTCTCAACCATTTCTTAGTTTTAAACTCCCATTTCTCGCGAACGGACTGGCCTAACCCGAAAATTCCTATTGCATCTGAAAGTAGAAACTCGCCCGATTACAACGGTATGCGTATTTTTTCCCCAGGCCATTCTGGTTAAGCGTTTGGAGCAGCGGAATTGGGAAAAATTTATTTTCTTCTCAACCATTTCTTAGCTTCAAACTCCCATATCTCGCGAACGGATTGACCTAACCCAAAAATTCCTATTGCATCTCAAAGTAGAAACTCGCCCGATTACAACGGTATGTGTATTTTTTCCCTATGCAATTCTGGTTAAGCGTTTGGAGCAGCAGAATTGCGAAAAATTTTTTGCCTTCTCAACCATTTCTTGGCTTCAAACTCCCATATCTCGCGAACGGATTGACCTGACCCAAAAAATCCTATTGCTTCTGAAAGTAGAAACTCGCCCGATTACAATGGTATGCGTATTTTTTCCCTAGGCCATTCTGGTTAAGCGTTTGGAGCAGCAGAATTGCGAAAAATTTTTTGCGTTCTCAACCATTTCTTGGCTTCAACCTCTCATATCTCGCGAACGGATTGACCCAACCCAAAAATTCCTGTTGCGTCTGAAATTAGAAACTCGCCCGATTACTACGGTATGTGTATTTTCTCCCTAGGCCATTCTGGTTAAGCGATTGGAGCAGCAGAATTGCGAAAAATTTGTTCTCTTCTCAACCATTTCTTAGCTTCAAACTCCCATACCTCGCGAACGGATACACCTAACCCAAAAATTGCTATTGCATCTCAAAGTAGAAACTCGCCCGATTACAACAGTATGCGTATTTTTTACCTAGGCCATTCTGGATAAGCGTTTGGTGCAGCAGAATTGCGATAAATTTGTTGTCTTCTCAACCATTTCTTAGTTTCAAACTCCCATTTCTCGCGAACGGATTGGCCTAACCCGAAAATTCCTATTGCATCTGAAAGTAGAAACTCGCCCGATTACAACGGTATGAGTATTTTTTCCCCAGGCCATTCTGGTTAAGCGTTTGGAGCAGCGGAATTGGGAAAAATTTATTCTCTTCTCAAGCATTTCTTAGCTTCAAACTCCCATATCTCGCGAACGGATTGACCACACCCAAAAATTCCTATTGCATCTCAAAGTAGAAACTCGCCCGATCACAACGGTATGTGTATTTTTTCCCTATGCTATTCTGGTTAAGCGTTTGGAGCATCAGAATTGCGAAAAATTTTTTGCCTTCTCAACCATTTCTTGGATTCAAACTCCCATATCTCGCGGACGGATTGACCTAACACGAAAATTCTTATTGCATCTGAAAGTAGAAACTTGCCCGATTACAACGGTATGTGTATTTTTTCCCTAGCCCATTCCGGTTAAGCGTTTGGAGCTGCAGAATTGCGAAAAATTTTTTGCGTTCTCAACCATTTCTTGGCTTCAAACTCCCATATCGCGCGAACGGATTGACCCAACCCAAAAATTCCTGTTTCGTCTGAAAGTAGAAACTCGCCCAATTACAACAGTATGTGTATTTTTTCCATAGGCCATTCTGGTTAAGCGTTTGGGGCAGCAGAAGTGCGAAAAATTTCTGGCCTTCTCAACCATTTCTTGGCTTCAATCTCCCTTATCTAGCGAACGGATTGACCTAACCCAAAAATTCCTATTGCATCTGAAAGTAGAAACTCGCCCGATTACAACGGTATGTGTATTTTTCTCCTAGGCCATTATGGTTAAGCGATTGGAGCAGCAGAAGTGCGAAAAATTTGTTGCCTTCTCAACCATTTCTTCGCTTCATAGTCCCATATCTGGCGAACGGTTTGACCTAACCCAAAAATTCCTATTGCATCTGAAAGTAGAAACTCGCCCGATTACAACGGTATGTGTATTTTTCTCCTAGGCCATTATGGTTAAGCGATTGGAGCAGCAGAAGTGCGAAAAATTTGTTGTCTTCTCAACCATTTCTTCGCTTCATAGTCCCATATCTGGCGAACGGATTGACCAAACCCAAAAATTCCTGCTGCGTCTGAAAGTAGAAACTCGCCCGATTACAACGGTGTGTGTATTTTTTCCCTATGCCATTCTGGTTAAGCGTTTGGAGCAGCAGAGTTGCGAAAAATTGTTTGCCATCTCAAACATTTCTTGGCTTCAAACTCCCATATCTCGCGAACGGATTGACCTAACCCAAAAATTCCTATTGCATCTCAAAGTAGAAACTCGCCCGATTACAAAGGTATGTGTATTTTTCTCCTAGGCCATTATGGTTAAGCGATTGGAGCAGCAGAAGTGCGAAAAATTTGTTGTCTTCTCAACCATTTCTTCGCTTCATAGTCCCATATCTGGCGAATGGTTTGACCTAACCCAAAAATTCCTATTGCATCTGAAAGTAGAAACTCGCCCGATTACAACGGTATGTGTATGTTTCTCCTAGGCCATTATGGTAGAGCGATTGGAGCAGCAGAAGTGCGAAAAATTTCTTGTCTTGTCAACCATTTCTAAGTTTCAAAGTCCCAAATCTCGCGAACGGATTGACCTAACCCAAAAATTCCTATTGCATCTGAAAGTAGAAACTCGCCCGATTACAACGGTATGTGTATTTTTTCCCTAGGGCATTCTGGTTAAGCGTTTGGAGCAGCAGAATTGCCAAAAATTTTTTGCCTTCTCAACCATTTCTTGGCTTCAAACTCCCATATCTCGCGAACGGATTGACCTGACCCAAAAATTCCTATTGCATCTGAAAGTAGAAACTCGCCCGATTACAACGGTATGTGTATTTTTTCCCTAGGCATTTCTGGTTAAGCGATTGGAGCAGCAGAAGTGCGAAAAATTTGTTGTCTTGTCAACCATTTCTTAGCTTCAAAGTCCCATACCTCGCGAACGGATTGACCTAACCAGACAAATCCTATTGCATCTGAAAGTAGAAACTCGCCGGATTACAACTGTATGTGTATTTTTTCCGTAGGGCATTCTGGTTAAGCGTTTGGAGCAGCAGAATTGCGAAAAATTTTTTGCCTTCTCAACCATTTCTTGGCTTCAAACTCCCATATCTCGCGAACGGATTGACCTGACCCAAAAAATCCTATTGCTTCTGAAAGTAGAAACTCGCCCGATTACAATGGTATGTGTATTTTTTCCCTAGGCCATTCTGGTTAAGCGATTGGAGCAGCAGAATTGCGAAAAATTTGTTCTCTTCTCAACCATTTCTTAGCTTCAAACTCCCATACCTCGCGAACGGATACACCTAACCCAAAAATTGCTATTGCATCTCAAAGTAGAAACTCGCCCGATTACAATTGTATGCGTATTTTTTACCTAGGCCATTCTGGATAAGCGTTTGGGGCAGCAGAATTGCGAAAAATTTGTTGTCTTCTCAAGCATTTCTTAGCTTCAAACTCCCATATCTCGCGAACGGATTGACCACACCCAAAAATTTCTATTCCATCTCAAAGTAGAAACTCGCCCGATCACAACGGTATGTGTATTTTTTCCCTATGCTATTCTGGTTAAGCGTTTGGAGCATCAGAATTGCGAAAAATTTTTTGCTTTCTCAACCATTTCTTGGATTCAAACTCCCATATCTCGCGGACGGATTGACCTAACACGAAAATTCCTATTGCATCTGAAAGTAGAAACTTGCCCGATTACAACGGTATGTGTATTTTTTCCCTAGCCCATTCCGGTTAAGCGTTTGGAGCAGCAGAATTGCGAAAAATTTTTTGCGTTCTCAACCATTTCTTGGCTTCAAACTCCCATATCGCGCGAACGGATTGACCCAACCCAAAAATTCCTGTTGCGTCTGAAAGTAGAAACTCGCCCAATTACAACAGTATGTGTATTTTTTCCATAGGCCATTCTGGTTAAGCGTTTGGGGCAGCAGAAGTGCGAAAAATTTCTGGCCTTCTCAACCATTTCTTGGCTTCAATCTCCCTTATCTAGCGAACGGATTGACCTAACCCAAAAATTCCTATTGCATCTGAAAGTAGAAACTCGCCCGATTACAACGGTATGTGTATTTTTCTCCTAGGCCATTATGGTTAAGCGATTGGAGCAGCAGAAGTGCGAAAAATTTGTTGCCTTCTCAACCATTTCTTCGCTTCATAGTCCCATATCTGGCGAACGGTTTGACCTAACCCAAAAATTCCTATTGCATCTGAAAGTAGAAACTCGCCCGATTACAACGGTATGTGTATTTTTCTCCTAGGCCATTATGGTTAAGCGATTGGAGCAGCAGAAGTGCGAAAAATTTGTTGTCTTCTCAACCATTTCTTCGCTTCATAGTCCCATATCTGGCGAACGGATTGACCAAACCCAAAAATTCCTGCTGCGTCTGAAAGTAGAAACTCGCCCGATTACAACGGTGTGTGTATTTTTTCCCTATGCCATTCTGGTTAAGCGTTTGGAGCAGCAGAGTTGCGAAAAATTTTTTGCCATCTCAAACATTTCTTGGCTTCAAACTCCCATATCTCGCGAACGGATTGACCTAACCCAAAAATTCCTATTGCATCTCAAAGTAGAAACTCGCCCGATTACAAAGGTATGTGTATTTTTCTCCTAGGCCATTATGGTTAAGCGATTGGAGCAGCAGAAGTGCGAAAAATTTGTTGTCTTCTCAACCATTTCTTCGCTTCATAGTCCCATATCTGGCGAATGGTTTGACCTAACCCAAAAATTCCTATTGCATCTGAAAGTAGAAACTCGCCCGATTACAACGGTATGTGTATTTTTCTCCTAGGCCATTATGGTAGAGCGATTGGAGCAGCAGAAGTGCGAAAAATTTCTTGTCTTGTCAACCATTTCTAAGTTTCAAAGTCCCAAATCTCGCGAACGGATTGACCTAACCCAAAAATTCCTATTGCATCTGAAAGTAGAAACTCGCCCGATTACAACGGTATGTGTATTTTTTCCCTAGGGCATTCTGGTTAAGCGTTTGGAGCAGCAGAATTGCCAAAAATTTTTTGCCTTCTCAACCATTTCTTGGCTTCAAACTCCCATATCTCGCGAACGGATTGACCTGACCCAAAAATTCCTATTGCATCTGAAAGTAGAAACTCGCCCGATTACAACGGTATGTGTATTTTTTCCCTAGGCAATTCTGGTTAAGCGATTGGAGCAGCAGAAGTGCGAAAAATTTGTTGTCTTGTCAACCATTTCTTAGCTTCAAAGTCCCATACCTCGCGAACGGATTGACCTAACCAGACAAATCCTATTGCATCTGAAAGTAGAAACTCGCCGGATTACAACTGTATGTGTATTTTTTCCGTAGGGCATTCAGGTTAAGCGTTTGGAGCAGCAGAATTGCGAAAAATTTTTTGCCTTCTCAACCATTTCTTGGCTTCAAACTCCCATATCTCGCGAACGGATTGACCTGACCCAAAAAATCCTATTGCTTCTGAAAGTAGAAACTCGCCCGATTACAATGGTATGTGTATTTTTTCCCTAGGCCATTCTGGTTAAGCGTTTGGAGCAGCAGAATTGCGAAAAATTTTTTGCGTTCTCAACCATTTCTTGGCTTCAACCTCTCATATCTCGCGAACGGATTGACCCAACCCAAATATTCCTGTTGCGTCTAAAATTAGAAACTCGCCCGATTACTATGGTATGTGTATTTTCTCCCTAGGCCATTCTGGTTAAGCGATTGGAGCAGCAGAATTGCGAAAAATTTGTTCTCTTCTCAACCATTTCTTAGCTTCAAACTCCCATACCTCGCGAACGGATACACCTAACCGAAAAATTGCTATTGCATCTCAAAGTAGAAACTCGCCCGATTACAATTGTATGCGTATTTTTTACCTAGGCCATTCTGGATAAGCGTTTGGGGCAGCAGAATTGCGAAAAATTTGTTGTCTTCTCAACCATTTCTTAGTTTCAAACTCCCATTTCTCGCGAACGGATTAGCCTAACCCGAAAATTCCTATTGCATCTGAAAGTACAAACTCGCCCGATTACAACGGTATGCGTATTTTTTCTCCAGGCCGTTCTGGTTAAGCGTTTGGAGCAGCGGAATTGGGAAAAATTTATTCTCTTCTCAAGCATTTCTTAGCTTCAACCTCCCATATCTCGCGAACGGATTGACCTAACCCAAAAATTCCTATTGCATCTGAAAGTAGAAACTCGCCCGATCACAACGGTATGTGTATTTTTCCCCTATGCTATTCTGGTTAAGCGTTTGGAGCATCAGAATTGCGAAAAATTTTTTGCCTTCTCAACCATTTCTTGGATTCAAACTCCCATATCTCGCGGACGGATTGACCTAACACGAAAATTCCTATTGCATCTGAAAGTAGAAACTTGCCCGATTACAACGGTATGCGTATTTTTTCCCTAGGCCATTCCGGTTAAGCGTTTGGAGCAGCAGAATTGCGAAAAATTTCTGGCCTTCTCAACCATTTCCTGGCTTCAAACTCCCATATCTCGCGAATGGATTGACCTAACCCAAAAATTCCTGCTGCGTCTGAAAGTAGAAACTCGCCCGATTACAACTGTATACGTATTTTTGCCCTAGTCCATTCTGGTTATGCGTTTGGAGCAGCAGAAGTGCAAAAAATTTGTTCTCTTCTCAACCATTTCTTAGCTTCAAACTCCCATATCTCGCGAACGGATTGACCTAACCCAAAAATTCCTATTGCATCTGAAAGTAGAAACTCGCCCGATTACAACGGTATGTGTATTTTTCTCCTAGGCCATTCTGATTAAGCGATTGGAGCAGCAGAAGAGCGAAAAATTTTTTGCCTTCTCTACCATTTCTTGGCTTCAAACTCCCATGTCTCGCGAATGGATTGACCTAACCCAAAAATTCCTATTGCATCTGAAAGTAGAAACTCGCCCGATTACAATGGTATGTGTATTTTTCCACTAGGCCATTCTGGTTAAGCGATTGGAGCAGCAGAAGTGCGAAAAATTTGTTCTCTTCTCAACCATTTTTTAGCTTCAAACTCCCATATCTCGCGAACGAATTGACCTAACCCAAAAATTCCTATTGCATCTGAAAGTAGAAACTCGCCCGATTACAACTGTATGCGTATTTTTTCCCTAGGCCATTCTGGATAAGCGTTTGGAGCAGCAGAATTGCGGAAAAATTTGTTGTCTTCTCAGCCATTTCTTGGCTTCAAAGTCCCATATCTCGCGAACGGATTGACAATACCCAAAAATTCCTGCTGCGTCTGAAGGTAGAAACTCGCCCGATTACAACTGTATGCGTATTTTTTCCCTAGACCATTCTGGTTTCGCGTTTGGAGCAGCAGAATTGCGAAAAATTTTTTGCCTTGTCAACCATTTCTTGGCTTCAAACTCCCATATCACGCGAACGGATTGACATATCCCAAAAATTCCTGTTGCGTCTGAAAGTAGAAACTCGCACGATTACAACGGTATGTGTATTTTTTCCCTAGGCCATTCTGGTTAAGCGTTTGGAGCAGCAGAAGTGCGAAAAATTTTGTGCCTTCTCAACCATTTCTTGGCTTCAAACTCCCATATCTCGCGAACGGATTGACCTAACCCAAAAATTCCTATTGCATCTGAAAGTAGAAACTCGCCCGATTACAACTGTATGCGTATTTTTTACCTAGGCCATTCTGGATAAGCGTTTGGGGCAGCAGAATTGCGAAAAATTTGTTGTCTTCTCAACCATTTCTTAGTTTCAAACTCCCATTTCTCGCGAACGGATTAGCCTAACCCGAAAATTCCTATTGCATCTGAAAGTAGAAACTCGCCCGATTACAACGGTATGCGTATTTTTTCTCCAGGCCATTCTGGTTAAGCGTTTGGAGCAGCGGAATTGGGAAAAATTTATTCTCTTCTCAAGCATTTCTTAGCTTCAACCTCCGATATCTCGCGAACGGATTGACCTAACCCAAAAATTCCTATTGCATCTGAAAGTAGAAACTCGCCCGATCACAACGGTATGTGTATTTTTTCCCTATGCTATTCTGGTTAAGCGTTTGGAGCATCAGAATTGCGAAAAATTTTTTGCCTTCTCAACCATGTCTTGGATTCAAACTCCCATATCTCGCGGACGGATTGACCTAACACGAAAATTCCTATTGCATCTGAAAGTAGAAACTTGCCCGATTACAACGGTATGCGTATTTTTTCCCTAGGCCATTCCGGTTAAGCGTTTGGAGCAGCAGAATTGCGAAAAATTTTTTGCGTTCTCAACCATTTCTTGGCTTCCACCTCCCATATCGCGCGAACGGATTGACCCAACCCAAAAATTCCTGTTGCGTCTGAAATTAGAAACTCGCCCAATTACAACAGTATGTGTATTTTTTCCATAGGCCATTCTGGTTAAGCGTTTGGGGCAGCAGAAGTGCGAAAAATTTCTGGCCTTCTCAACCATTTCCTGGCTTCAAACTCCCATATCTCGCGAATGGATTGACCTAACCCAAAAATTCCTATTGCATCTGAAAGTAGAAACTCGCCCGATTACAACGGTATGTGTATTTTTTCCCTAGGCCATTCTGGTTAAGCGATGGGAGCAGCAGAAGTGCAAAAAATTTGTTGTCTTGTCAACGATTTCTTCGCTTCATAGTTCCATATCTCGCGAACGGATTGACCAAACTCAAAAATTCCTGCTGCGTCTGAAAGTAGAAACTAGCCCGATTACAACTCTATACGTATTTTTGCCCTAGTCCATTCTGGTTATGCGTTTGGAGCAGCAGAAGTGCAAAAAATTTGTTCTCTTCTCAACCATTTCTTAGCTTCAAACTCCCATATCTCGCGAACGGATTGACCTAACCCAAAAATTCCTATTGCATCTGAAAGTAGAAACTCGCCCGATTACAACGGTATGTGTATTTTTCTCCTAGGGCATTCTGATTAAGCGATTGGAGCAGCAGAAGAGCGAAAAATTTTTTGCCTTCTCTACCATTTCTTGGCTTCAAACTCCCATATCTCGCGAATGGATTGACCTAACCCAAAAATTCCTATTGCATCTGAAAGTAGAAACTCGCCCGATTACAATGGTATGTGTATTTTTCCCCTAGGCCATTCTGGTTAAGCGATTGGAGCAGCAGAAGTGCGAAAAATTTGTTCTCTTCTCAACCATTTTTTAGCTTCAAACTCCCATATCTCGCGAACGAATTGACCTAACCCAAAAATTCCTATTGCATCTGAAAGTAGAAACTCGCCCGATTACAACTGTATGCGTATTTTTTCCCTAGGCCATTCTGGATAAGCGTTTGGAGCAGCAGAATTGCGGAAAAATTTGTTGTCTTCTCAACCATTTCTTGGCTTCAAAGTCCCATATCTCGCGAACGGATTGACAATACCCAAAAATTCCTGCTGCGTCTGAAGGTAGAAACTCGCCCGATTACAACTGTATGCGTATTTTTTCCCTAGGCCATTCTGGTTTCGCGTTTGGAGCAGCAGAATTGCGAAAAATTTTTTGCCTTGTCAACCATTTCTTGGCTTCAAACTCCCATATCACGCGAACGGATTGACATATCCCAAAAATTCCTGTTGCGGCTGAAAGTAGAAACTCGCACGATTACAACGGTATGTGTATTTTTACCCTAGGCCATTCTGGTTAAGCGTTTGGAGCAGCAGAAGTGCGAAAAATTTTGTGCCTTCTCAACCATTTCTTGGCTTCAAACTCCCATATCTCGCGAACGGATTGACCTAACCCAAAAATTCCTATTGCATCTGAAAGTAGAAACTCGCCCGATTACAACGGTAGGTGTATTTTTTCCCTAAGCCATTCTGGTCAAGCGATTGGAGCAGCAGAAGTGCGAAAAAATTGTTCTCTTCTCAACCGTTTCTTAGCTTCAAACTCCCATATCTCGCGAACGGAGTGACCTAACCCAAAAATTCCTATTGCATCTGAAAGTAGAAACTCGACCGATTACAAGGGTATGTGCATTTTTTCCGTAGGCCATTCTGGTTAAGCGTTTGGAGCAGCAGAATTGCGAAAAATTTGTTGTCTTGTCAACCATTTCTTATCTTCAAACTCCCATATCTCGCGAACGGATTGACCTAACCCAAAATTTTCTATTGCATCTGAAAGTAGAAACACGCCCGATTACAACGGTATGTGTGTTTTTCCCCTAGGCCATTCTGGTTAAGCGATTGGAGCAGCAGAAGTGCGAAAAATTTGTTGTCTTCTCAACCATTTCTTCGCTTCATAGTCCCATATCTCGCGAACGGATTGACAATACCCAAAGATTCCTGCTGCGTCTGAAAGTAGAAACTCGCCCGATTACAACTGTATACGTATTTTTTCCCTAGTCCATTCTGGTTATGCGTTTGGAGCAGCAGAAGTGCGAAAAATTTGTTCTCTTCTCAACCATTTCTTAGCTTCAAACTCCCATATCTCGCGAACGAATTGACCTCACCCAAAAATTCCTATTGCATCTGAAAGTAGAAACTCGCCCGATTACAACGGTATGTGTGTTTTTCCCCTAGGCCATTCTGGTTAAGCGATTGGAGCAGCAGAATTGCGAAAAATTTGTTGTCTTCTCACCGATTTCTTCGCCTCATAGTTCCATATCTCACGAACGGATTGACGAAACTCAAAAATTCCTGCTGCGTCTGAAAGTTGAAACTCGCCCGATTACAACTGTATACGTATTTTTTCCCTAGTCCATTCTGGTTATGCGTTTGGAGCAGCAGAAGTGCGAAAAATTTGTTCTCTTCTCAACCATTTCTTAGCTTCAAACTCCCATATCTCGCGAACGGATTGACCTAACCCAAAAATTCCTATTGCATCTGAAAGTAGAAACTCGCCCGATTACAACGGTATGTGTATTTTTCTCCTAGGCCTTTCTGGTTAAGCGTTTGGGCAGCAGAAGTGCGAAAAATTTGTGACCTTCTCAACCATTTCTCGGCTTCAAACTCCCTTATCTTGCGAACGGATTGACCTAACCCAAAAATTCCTATTGCATCTGAAAGTAGAAACTCGCCCGATTACAACGGTATATGTATTTTTACTCTAGGCCATTCTGGTTAAGCGTTTGGAGCAGCAGAATTGCGATAAATTTTTTGCCTTCTCAACCATTTCTTGGTTTCATAATACCCTATCTCGCGAACGGATTGACCTGACCCAAAAATTCCTATTGCATCTGAAAGTAGAAACTCGCCCGATTACAACGGTATGTGTATTTTTTCCCTAGGCCATTCTGGTTAAGCGATTGGAGCAGCAGAAGTGCGAAAAAGTTGTTCTCTTCTCAACCATTTCTTAGCTTCAAACTCCCATATCTCGCGAACGGAGTGACCTAACCCAAAAATTCCTATTGCATCTGAAAGTAGAAACTCGACCGATTACAACGGTATGTGCATTTTTTCCGTAGGCCATTCTGGTTAAGCGTTTGGAGCAGCAGAATTGCGAAAAATTTGTTGTCTTGTCAACCATTTCTTATCTTCAAACTCCCATATCTCGCGAGCGGATTCACCTAACCCAAAATTTCCTATTGCATCTGAACGTAGAAACTCGCCCGATTACAACGGTATGTGTATTTTTCTCCTAGGCCTTTCTGGTTAAGCGTTTGGAGCAGCAGAATTGCGAAAAATTTTTTGCGTTCTCAACCATTTCTTGACTTCAAACTCCCATATCGCGCGAACGGATTGACCCACCCCAAAAATTCCTGTTGCGTCTGAAAGTAGAAACTCGCCCGATTACAACAGTATGTGTATTTTTTCCCTAGGCCATTCTGGTTAAGCGTTTGGAGCAGCAGAAGAGCGAAAAATTTCTGGCCTTCTCAACCATTTCTTGGCTTCAAACTCCCATATCTCGCGAACGGATTGACCTAACCCAGAAATTCCTGTTGCGTATGAAAGTAGATACTCGCCCGATTACAACAGTATGTGTATTTTTTCCCTAGGCCATTCTGGTTAAGCGATTGGAGCAGCAGAATAGCGAAAAATTTTTTGCCTTGTCAACCATTTCTTGGCTTCAAACTCCCATATCTCGCGAACGGATTGACCTAACCCAAAAATTCCTGCTGCGTATGAAAGTAGAAACTCGCCCGATTACAACAGTATGAGTATTTTTTCCCTAGGCCATTCTGGTTAAGCGATTGGAGCAGCAGAAGTGCAAAAAATTTGTTGTCTTGTCAACCATTTCTTAGCTTCAATGTCCCATATCTGGCGAACGGATTGAACTAAACCAAAAATTCCTATTGCATTTGAAAGTAGAAACTCGCTCGATTACAACGGTATGTGTATTTTTTCCCTAGGCCATTCTGGTTAAGCGATTGGAGCAGCAGAAGTGCGAAAAAATTGTTCTCTTCTCAACCATTTCTTAGCTTCAAACTCCCATATCTCGCGAACGGAGTGACCTAACCCAAAAATTCCTATTGCATCTGAAAGTAGAAACTCGACCGATTACAACGGTATGTGCATTTTTTCCGTAGGCCATTCTGGTTAAGCGTTTGGAGCAGCAGAATTGCGAAAAATTTTTTGCCTTCTCAACCATTTCTTGGCTTCAAACTCCCTTATCTTGCGAACGGATGGACCTAACCCAAAAATTCCTATTGCATCTGAAAGTAGAAACACGCCCGATTACAACGGTATGTGTATTTTTTCCCTAGGCCATTCTGGTTAAGCGATTGGAGCAGCAGAAGTGCAAAAAATTTGTTGTCTTGTCAACCATTTCTTAGCTTCAATGTCCCATATCTGGCGAACGGATTGAACTAAACCAAAAATTCCTATTGCATTTGAAAGTAGAAACTCGCTCGATTACAACGGTATGTGTATTTTTTCCCTAGGCCATTCTGGTTAAGCGATTGGAGCAGCAGAAGTGCGAAAAAATTGTTCTCTTCTCAACCATTTCTTAGCTTCAAACTCCCATATCTCGCGAACGGAGTGACCTAACCCAAAAATTCCTATTGCATCTGAAAGTAGAAACTCGACCGATTACAACGGTATGTGCATTTTTTCCGTAGGCCATTCTGGTTAAGCGTTTGGAGCAGCAGAATTGCGAAAAATTTGTTGTCTTGTCAACCATTTCTTATCTTCAAACTCCCATATCTCGCGAGCGGATTCACCTAACCCAAAATTTCCTATTGAATCTGAAAGTAGAAACACGCCCGATTACAACGGTATGTGTGTTTTTCCCCTAGGCCATTCTGGTTAAGCGATTGGAGCAGCAGAAGTGCGAAAAATTTGTTGTCTTCTCACCGATTTCTTCGCCTCATAGTTCCATATCTCGCGAACGGATTGACGAAACTCAAAAATTCCTGCTGCGTCTGAAAGTTGAAACTCGCCCGATTACAACTGTATACGTATTTTTTCCCTAGTCCATTCTGGTTATGCGTTTGGAGCAGCAGAAGTGCGAAAAATTTGTTCTCTTCTCAACCATTTCTTAGCTTCAAACTCCCATATCTCGCGAACGGATTGACCTAACCCAAAAATTCCTATTGCATCTGAAAGTAGAAACTCGCCCGATTACAACGGTGTGTGTATTTTTCTCCTAGGCCTTTCTGGTTAAGCGTTTGGGCAGCAGAAGTGCGAAAAATTTGTGACCTTCTCAACCATTTCTTAGCTTCAAACTCCCATATCTCGCGAACGGAGTGACCTAACCCAAAAATTCCTATTGCATCTGAAAGTAGAAACTCGACCGATTACAACGGTATGTGCATTTTTTCCGTAGGCCATTCTGGTTAAGCGTTTGGAGCAGCAGAATTGCGAAAAATTTGTTGTCTTGTCAACCATTTCTTATCTTCAAACTCCCATATCTCGCGAGCGGATTCACTTAACCCAAAATTTCCTATTGCATCTGAACGTAGAAACTCGCCCGATTACAACGGTATGTGTATTTTTCTCCTAGGCCTTTCTGGTTAAGCGTTTGGAGCAGCAGAATTGCGAAAAATTTTTTGCGTTCTCAACCATTTCTTGACTTCAAACTCCCATATCGCGCGAACGGATTGACCCACCCCAAAAATTCCTGTTGCGTCTGAAAGTAGAAACTCGCCCGATTACAACAGTATGTGTATTTTTTCCCTAGGCCATTCTGGTTAAGCGTTTGGAGCAGCAGAAGAGCGAAAAATTTCTGGCCTTCTCAACCATTTCTTGGCTTCAAACTCCCTTATCTTGCGACCGGATGGACCTAACCCAAAAATTCCTATTGCATCCGAAAGTAGAAACTCGCCCGATTACAACGGTATGCGTATTTTTTCCCTAGGCCATTCTGGTTAAGCGTTTGGAGCACCAGAAGTGCGAAAAATTTCTTGCCTTGTCAACCATTTCTTGGCTTCAAACTCCCATATCTCGCGAACGGATTGACCTAACCCAGAAATTCCTGTTGCGTATGAAAGTAGATACTCGCCCGATTACAACAGTATGTGTATTTTTTCCCTAGGCCATTCTGGTTAAGCGATTGGAGCAGCAGAATAGCGAAAAATTTTTTGCCTTGTCAACCATTTCTTGGCTTCAAACTCCCATATCTCGCGAACGGATTGACCTAACCCAAAAATTCCTGCTGCGTATGAAAGTAGAAACTCGCCCGATTACAACAGTATGAGTATTTTTTCCCTAGGCCATTCTGGTTAAGCGATTGGAGCAGCAGAAATGCAAAAAATTTGTTGTCTTGTCAACCATTTCTTAGCTTCAAACTCCAATATCACGCGAACGGATTGACATATCCCAAAAATTCCTGTTGCGTCTGAAAGTAGAAACTCGCACGATTACAACGGTATGTGTATTTTTTCCCTAGGGCATTCTGGTTAAGCGTTTGGAGCTGCAGAATTGCGAAACATTTTTTGCGTTCTCAACCATTTCTTGGCTTCAAACTCCCATATCGCGCGAACGGATTGACCCACCCCAAAAATTCCTGTTGCGTCTGAAAGTAGAAACTCGCCCGATTACAACAGTATGTGTATTTTTTCCCTAGGCCATTCTGGTTAAGCGATTGGAGCAGCAGAATAGCGAAAAATTTTTTGCCTTGTCAACCATTTCTTGGCTTCAAACTCCCATATCTCGCGAACGGATTGACCTAACCCAAAAATTCCTGCTGCGTATGAAAGTAGAAACTCGCCCGATTACAACAGTATGAGTATTTTTTCCCTATGCCATTCTGGTTAAGCGATTGGAGCAGCAGAAGTGCAAAAAATTTGTTGTCTTGTCAACCATTTCTTAGCTTCAAAGTCCCATATCTCGCGAACGGATTGACCTAACCCAAAAATTCCTATTGCATCCGAAAGTAGAAACTCGCCCGATTACAAAGGTATGTGCATTTTTTCCCTAGGCCATTCTGGTTAAGCGATTGGAGCAGCAGAAGTGCAAAAAATTTGTTGTCTTGTCAACCATTTCTTAGCTTCAAACTCCAATATCACGCGAACGGATTGACATATCCCAAAAATTCCTGTTGCGTCTGAAAGTAGAAACTCGCACGATTACAACGGTATGTGTATTTTTTCCCTAGGGCATTCTGGTTAAGCGTTTGGAGCAGCAGAATTGCGAAACATTTTTTGCGTTCTCAACCATTTCTTGGCTTCAAACTCCCATATCGCGCGAACGGATTGACCCACCCCAAAAATTCCTGTTGCGTCTGAAAGTAGAAACTCGCCCGATTACAACAGTATGTGTATTTTTTCCCTAGGCCATTCTGGTTAAGCGTTTGGAGCAGCAGAAGAGCGAAAAATTTCTGGCCTTCTCAACCATTTCTTGGCTTCAAACTCCCTTATCTTGCGACCGGATGGACCAAACCCAAAAATTCCTATTGCATCCGAAAGTAGAAACACGCCCGATTACAACGGTATGCGTATTTTTTCCCTAGGCCATTCTGGTTAAGCGATTGGAGTAGCTGAAGTGCGAAAAATTTGTTGTCTTGTGAACCATTTCTTAGCTTCAAAGTCCCATATCTCGCGAACGGATAGAACTAACCCAAAGATTCCTATTGCATCTGAAAGTTGAAACTCGCCCGATTACAACGGTATGTGTATTTTTTCCCTAGGCCATTCTGGTTAAGCGATTGGAGCAGCAGAAGTGCAAAAAATTTGTTGTCTTGTCAACCATTTCTTAGCTTCAAAGTCCCATATCTCGCGAACGGATTGACCTAACCCAAAAATTCCTATTGCATCCGAAAGTAGAAACTCGCCCGATTACAAAGGTATGTGCATTTTTTCCCTAGGCCATTCTGGTTACGCGATTGGAGCAGCAGAAGTGCAACAAATTTGTTGTCTTGTCAACCATTTCTTAGCTTCAAAGTCCCATACCTCGCGAACGGATTGACCAAACCCAAAAATTCCTATTGCATCCGAAAGAAGAAAGTCGCCCGATTACAACGGTATGCGTATTTTTTCCCTAGGCTATTCTGGTTAAACGATTGGAGCAACAGAATTGCGAAAAATTTTTTACCTTGTCAACCATTTCTTGGCTTCAATCTCCCATATCACGCGAACGGATTGACCTAACCCAAAAATTCCTGTTGCGTATGAAAGTAGAAACTCGCCCGATTACAACGGTATGTGTATTTTTTCCCTAGGCCATTCTGGTTAAGCGTTTGGAGCAGCAGAATTGCGAAGAATTTGTTCTCTTCTCTACCATTTCTTAGCTTCAAACTCCCAAATCTCGCGAATGGATGGACCTAACCCAAAAATTCCTTTTGCATCCGAAAGTAGAAACTCGCCCGATTACAACGGTATGTGTATTTTTCTCCTAGGCCATTCTGGTTAAGCGATTGGAGCAGCAGAATTGCGAAAAATTTGTTGTCTTCTCAACCATTTCTTCGCTTCATAGTCCCATATCTCGCGAACGGATTGACCAAACCCAAAAATTCCTGCTGCGTCTGAAAGCAGAAACTCGCCCGGTTACAACGGTATGTGTATTTTTTCCCTAGGCCATTCTGGTTAAGCGTTTGGAGCAGCAGAATTGCGAAGAATTTGTTCTCTTCTCTACCATTTCTTAGCTTCAAACTCCCAAATCTCGCGAACGGATTGACCCTACCCAAAAATTCCTATGGCATCTTAAAGTAGAAACACGCCCGATTACAACGGTATGTGTGTTTTTCCCCTAGACCATTCTGGTTAAGCGATTGGAGCAGCAGAAGTGCAAAAAATTTGTTGTCTTGTCAACCATTTCTTTGCTTCATAGGCCCATATCTCGCGAACGGATTGACCAAACCCAAAAATTCCCGCTGCGTCTGAAAGTAGAAACTCGCCCGATTACAACTGTATGCGTATTTTTTCCCTAGGCCATTCTGGTTATGCGTTTGCAGCAGCAGAAGTGCGAAAAATTTGTTCTCTTCTCAACCATTTCATAGCTTCAAACTCCCATATCACGCGAACGGATTGACCTAAACCAAAAATTCCTATTGCATCTGAAAGTAGAAACTCGCCCGATTACAACGGTATGTGTATTTTTCTCCTAGGCCATTCTGGTTAAGCGATTGGAGCAGCAGAATTGCGAAAAATTTGTTGTCTTCTCAACCATTTCTTCGCTTCATAGTCCCATATCTCGCGAACGGATTGACCAAACCCAAAAATTCCTGCTGCGTCTGAAAGCAGAAACTCGCCCGATTACAACGGCATGTGTATTTTCTCCCTAGGCCATTCTGGTTAAGCGATTGGAGCAGCAGAATTGCGAAAAATTTGTTGTCTTGTCAACCATTTCTTTGCTTCAAACTCCCATATCTCGCGAACGGATTGACCTAACCCAAAAATTCCTATTGCATCTGAAAGTAGAAACTCGCCGGATTACAATGGTACGTGTATTTTTACTCTAGGCAATTCTGGTTAAGCGATTGGAGCAGCAGAATTGCGAAAAATGTTTTGCGTTCTCAACCATTTCTTGGCTTCAAACTCCCATATCGCGCGAACGGATTGACCCACCCCAAAAATTCCTGTTGCGTCTGCAAGTAGAAACTCGCCCGATTACAACAGTATGTGTATTTTTTCCCTAGGCCATTCTGGTTAAGCGTTTGGAGCAGCAGAATTGCGAAAAATTCCTGGCCTTCTCAACCATTTCTTGGCTTCAAACTCCCTTATCTTGCGAACGGATGGACCTAACCCAAAAATTCCTATTGCATCCGAAAGTAGAAACTCGCCCGATTACAACGGTATGCGTATTTTTTCCCTAGGCCATTCTGGTTAAGCGTTTGGAGCAGCAGAATTGCGAAAAATTTCTGGCCTTCTCAACCATTTCTTGGCTTCAAACTCCCTTATCTTGCGAACGGATGGACCTAACCCAAAAATTCCTATTGCATCCGAAAGTAGAAACTCGCCCGATTACAACGGTATGTGTATTTTTTCCCTAGGCCATGCTGGTTAAGCGTTTGGAGCAGCAGAAGTGCAAAAAATTTGTTGTCTTGTCAACCATTTCTGAGCTTCAAAGTCCCATACCTCGCGAACGGATTGAACTAATCCAAAGATTCCTACTGCATCTGAAAGTAGAAACTCGCCCGATTACAAAGGTATGTGTATTTTTTCCCTAGGCCATTCTGGTTAAGCGATTGGAGCAGCAGAAGTGCAAAAAATTTGCTGTCTTGTCAACCATTTCTTAGCTTCAAAGTCCCATATCTCGCGAACGGATTGACCTAACCCAGAAATTCCTATTGCATCCGAAAGTAGAAACTCGCCCGATTACAACGGTATGTGCATTTTTTCCCTAGGCCATTCTGGTTAAGCGTTTGGAGCAGCAGAATTGCGAAGAATTTGTTGTCTTCTCAACCATTTCTTCGCTTCATAGTCCCATATCTCGCGAACGGATTGACCAAACCCAAACATTCCTGCTGCGTCTGAAAGCAGAAACTCGCCCGATTACAACGGCATGTGTATTTTTTCCCTAGGCCATTCTGGTTAAGCGATTGGAGCAGCAGAATTGCGAAAAATTTGTTGTCTTGTCAACCATTTCTTTGCTTCAAACTCCCATATCTCGCGAACGGATTGACCTAACCCAAAAATTCCTATTGCATCTGAAAGTAGAAACTCGCCGTATTACAATGGTACGTGTATTTTTACTCTAGGCAATTCTGGTTAAGCGATTGGAGCAGCAGAATTGCGAAAATTTTGTGCCTTGTCAACCATTTCTTGGCTTCAAACTCCCATATCTCGCGAACGGATTGAACTAACCCAAAGATTCCTATTGCATCTGAAAGTAGAAACTCGCCCGATTACAACGGTATGTGTATTTTTTCCCTAGGCCATTCTGGTTAAGCGATTGGAGCAGCAGAAGTGCAAAAAATTTGTTGTCTTGTCAACCATTTCTTAGCTTCAAAGTCCCATATCTCGCGAACGGATTGACCTAACCCAAAAATTCCTATTGCATCCGAAAGTGGAAACTCGCCCGATTACAAAGGTATGTGCATTTTTTCCCTAGGCCATTCTGGTTAAGCGTTTGGAGCAGCAGAATTGCGAAAAATTTTTTGCCTTGTCAACCATTTCTTGGCTTCAATCTCCCATATCACGCGAACGGATTGACCTAACCCAAAAATTCCTGTTGCGTATGAAAGTAGAAACTCGCCCGATTACAACGGTATGTGTATTTTTTCCCTAGGCTATTTTGGTTAAGCGATTGGAGTAGCAGAAGTGCGAAAAATTTGTTGTCTTGTCAACCATTTCTTAGCTTCAAAGTCCCATATCTCGCGAACGGATTGAACTAACCCAAAGATTCCTATTGCATCTGAAAGTAGAAACTCGCCCGATTACAACGGTATGTGTATTTTTTCCCTAGGCCATTCTGGTTAAGCGATTGGAGCAGCAGAAGTGCGAAAAATTTGCTGTAATTTCAACCATTTCTTCGCTTCATAGGCCCATATCTCGCGAACGGATTGACCAAACCCAAAAATTCCTGCTGCGTCTGAAAGTAGAAACTCGCCCGATTACAACTGTATGTGTATTTTTTCCCTAGGCCATTCTGGTTAAGCGATTGGAGCAGCAGAATTGCGAAAAATTTGTTCTCTTCTCTACAATTTCTTAGCTTCAAACTCCCACATCTCGCGAACGGATTGACCTAACCCAATAATCCCTATTGCATCTTAAAGTAGAAACACGCCCGATTACAACGGTATGTGTGTTTCTCCCCTAGGCCATTCTGGTTAGGCGTGTGGAGCAGCAGAAGTGCGAAAAATTTCTGGCCTTCTCAACCATTTCTTGATTTCAAACTCCCTTATCTTGCGAACGGATGGACCTAACCCAAAAATTCCTATTGCATCCGAAAGTAGAAACTCGCCCGATTACAACGGTATGTGTATTTTTTCCCTAGGCCATTCTGGTTAAGCGTTTGGAGCAGCAGAAGTGCAAAAAATTTGTTGTCTTGTCAACCATTTCTGAGCTTCAAAGTCCCATACCTCGCGAACGGATTGAACTAATCCAAAGATTAATATTGCATCTGAAAGTAGAAACTCGCCCGATTACAAAGGTATGTGTATTTTTTCCCTAGGCCATTCTGGTTAAGCGATTGGAGCAGCAGAAGTGCAAAAAATTTGCTGTCTTGTCAACCATTTCTTAGCTTCAAAGTCCCATATCTCGCGAACGGATTGACCTAACCCAGAAATTCCTATTGCATCCGAAAGTAGAAACTCGCCCGATTACAACGGTATGTGCATTTTTTCCCTACGCCATTCTGGTTAAGCCTTTGGAGCAGCAGAATTGCGAAGAATTTGTTCTCTTCTCTACCATTTCTTAGCTTCAAACTCCCATATCTCGCGAACGGATTGACCTAACCCAGAAATTCCTGTTGCGTATGAAAGTAGATACTCGCCCGATTACAACAGTATGTGTATTTTTTCCCTAGGCCATTCTGGTTAAGCGATTGGAGCAGCAGAATAGCGAAAAATTTTTTGCCTTGTCAACCATTTCTTGGCTTCAAACTCCCATATCTCGCAAACGGATTGACCTAACCCAAAAATTCCTGCTGCGTATGAAAGTAGAAACTCGCCCGATTACAACAGTATGAGTATTTTTTCCCTAGGCCATTCTGGTTAAGCGATTGGAGCAGCAGAAGTGCAAAAAATTTGTTGTCTTGTCAACCATTTCTTAGCTTCAAACTCCAATATCACGCGAACGGATTGACATATCCCAAAAATTCCTGTTGCGTCTGAAAGTAGAAACTCGCACGATTACAACGGTATGTGTATTTTTTCCCTAGGGCATTCTGGTTAAGCGTTTGGAGCAGCAGAATTGCGAAACATTTTTTGCGTTCTCAACCATTTCTTGGCTTCAAACTCCCATATCGCGCGAACGGATTGACCCACCCCAAAAATTCCTGTTGCGTCTGAAAGTAGAAACTCGTCCGATTACAACAGTATGTGTATTTTTTCCCTAGGCCATTCTGGTTAAGCGTTTGGAGCAGCAGAAGAGCGAAAAATTTCTGGCCATCTCAACCATTTCTTGGCTTCAAACTGCCTTATCTTGCGACCGGATGGACCAAACCCAGAAATTCCTATTGCATCCGAAAGTAGAAACTCGCCCGATTACAACGGTATGTGCATTTTTTCCCTAGGCCATTCTGGTTAAGCGTTTGGAGCAGCAGAATTGCGAAGAATTTGTTGTCTTCTCAACCATTTCTTCGCTTCATAGTCCCATATCTCGCGAACGGATTGACCAAACCCAAACATTCCTGCTGCGTCTGAAAGCAGAAACTCGCCCGATTACAACGGCATGTGTATTTTTTCCCTAGGCCATTCTGGTTAAGCGATTGGAGCAGCAGAATTGCGAAAAATTTGTTGTCTTGTCAACCATTTCTTTGCTTCAAACTCCCATATCTCGCGAACGGATTGACCTAACCCAAAAATTCCTATTGCATCTGAAAGTAGAAACTCGCCGTATTACAATGGTACGTGTATTTTTACTCTAGGCAATTCTGGTTAAGCGATTGGAGCAGCAGAATTGCGAAAATTTTGTGCCTTGTCAACCATTTCTTGGCTTCAAACTCCCATATCTCGCGAACGGATTGAACTAACCCAAAGATTCCTATTGCATCTGAAAGTAGAAACTCGCCCGATTACAACGGTATGTGTATTTTTTCCCTAGGCCATTCTGGTTAAGCGATTGGAGCAGCAGAAGTGCAAAAAATTTGTTGTCTTGTCAACCATTTCTTAGCTTCAAAGTCCCATATCTCGCGAACGGATTGACCTAACCCAAAAATTCCTATTGCATCCGAAAGTGGAAACTCGCCCGATTACAAAGGTATGTGCATTTTTTCCCTAGGCCATTCTGGTTAAGCGTTTGGAGCAGCAGAATTGCGAAAAATTTTTTGCCTTGTCAACCATTTCTTGGCTTCAATCTCCCATATCACGCGAACGGATTGACCTAACCCAAAAATTCCTGTTGCGTATGAAAGTAGAAACTCGCCCGATTACAACGGTATGTGTATTTTTTCCCTAGGCTATTTTGGTTAAGCGATTGGAGTAGCAGAAGTGCGAAAAATTTGTTGTCTTGTCAACCATTTCTTAGCTTCAAAGTCCCATATCTCGCGAACGGATTGAACTAACCCAAAGATTCCTATTGCATCTGAAAGTAGAAACTCGCCCGATTACAACGGTATGTGTATTTTTTCCCTAGGCCATTCTGGTTAAGCGATTGGAGCAGCAGAAGTGCGAAAAATTTGCTGTAATTTCAACCATTTCTTCGCTTCATAGGCCCATATCTCGCGAACGGATTGACCAAACCCAAAAATTCCTGCTGCGTCTGAAAGTAGAAACTCGCCCGATTACAACTGTATGTGTATTTTTTCCCTAGGCCATTCTGGTTAAGCGATTGGAGCAGCAGAATTGCGAAAAATTTGTTCTCTTCTCTACAATTTCTTAGCTTCAAACTCCCACATCTCGCGAACGGATTGACCTAACCCAATAATCCCTATTGCATCTTAAAGTAGAAACACGCCCGATTACAACGGTATGTGTGTTTCTCCCCTAGGCCATTCTGGTTAGGCGTGTGGAGCAGCAGAAGTGCGAAAAATTTCTGGCCTTCTCAACCATTTCTTGATTTCAAACTCCCTTATCTTGCGAACGGTTGGACCTAACCCAAAAATTCCTATTGCATCCGAAAGTAGAAACTCGCCCGATTACAACGGTATGTGTATTTTTTCCCTAGGGCATTCTGGTTAAGCGTTTGGAGCAGCAGAATTGCGAAACATTTTTTGCGTTCTCAACCATTTCTTGGCTTCGAACTCCCATATCGCGCGAACGGATTGACCCACCCCAAAAATTCCTATTGCATCCGAAAGTAGAAACTCGCCCGATTACAACGGTATGTGTATTTTTTCCCTAGGGCATTCTGGTTAAGCGTTTGGAGCAGCAGAAGTGCAAAAAATTTGTTGTCTTGTCAACCATTTCTGAGCTTCAAAGTCCCATACCTCGCGAACGGATTGAACTAATCCAAAGATTAATATTGCATCTGAAAGTAGAAACTCGCCCGATTACAAAGGTATGTGTATTTTTTCCCTAGGCCATTCTGGTTAAGCGATTGGAGCAGCAGAAGTGCAAAAAATTTGCTGTCTTGTCAACCATTTCTTAGCTTCAAAGTCCCATATCTCGCGAACGGATTGACCTAACCCAGAAATTCCTATTGCATCCGAAAGTAGAAACTCGCCCGATTACAACGGTATGTGCATTTTTTCCCTACGCCATTCTGGTTAAGCCTTTGGAGCAGCAGAATTGCGAAGAATTTGTTCTCTTCTCTACCATTTCTTAGCTTCAAACTCCCATATCTCGCGAACGGATTGACCTAACCCAGAAATTCCTGTTGCGTATGAAAGTAGATACTCGCCCGATTACAACAGTATGTGTATTTTTTCCCTAGGGCATTCTGGTTAAGCGATTGGAGCAGCAGAATAGCGAAAAATTTTTGCCTTGTCAACCATTTCTTGGCTTCAAACTCCCATATCTCGCGAACGGATTGACCTAACCCAAAAATTCCTGCTGCGTATGAAAGTAGAAACTCGCCCGATTACAACAGTATGAGTATTTTTTCCCTAGGCCATTCTGGTTAAGCGATTGGAGCAGCAGAAGTGCAAAAAATTTGTTGTCTTGTCAACCATTTCTTAGCTTCAAACTCCAATATCACGCGAACGGATTGACATATCCCAAAAATTCCTGTTGCGTCTGAAAGTAGAAACTCGCACGATTACAACGGTATGTGTATTTTTTCCCTAGGGCATTCTGGTTAAGCGTTTGGAGCAGCAGAATTGCGAAACATTTTTTGCGTTCTCAACCATTTCTTGGCTTCAAACTCCCATATCGCGCGAACGGATTGACCCACCCCAAAAATTCCTGTTGCGTCTGAAAGTAGAAACTCGCCCGATTACAACAGTATGTGTATTTTTTCCCTAGGCCATTCTGGTTAAGCGTTTGGAGCAGCAGAAGAGCGAAAAATTTCTGGCCATCTCAACCATTTCTTGGCTTCAAACTGCCTTATCTTGCGACCGGATGGACCAAACCCAGAAATTCCTATTGCATCCGAAAGTAGAAACTCGCCCGATTACAACGGTATGTGCATTTTTTCCCTAGGCCATTCTGGTTAAGCGTTTGGAGCAGCAGAATTGCGAAGAATTTGTTGTCTTCTCAACCATTTCTTCGCTTCATAGTCCCATATCTCGCGAACGGATTGACCAAACCCAAACATTCCTGCTGCGTCTGAAAGCAGAAACTCGCCCGATTACAACGGCATGTGTATTTTTTCCCTAGGCCATTCTGGTTAAGCGATTGGAGCAGCAGAATTGCGAAAAATTTGTTGTCTTGTCAACCATTTCTTTGCTTCAAACTCCCATATCTCGCGAACGGATTGACCTAACACAAAAATTCCTATTGCATCTGAAAGTAGAAACTCGCCGTATTACAATGGTACGTGTATTTTTACTCTAGGCAATTCTGGTTAAGCGATTGGAGCAGCAGAATTGCGAAAATTTTGTGCCTTGTCAACCATTTCTTGGCTTCAAACTCCCATATCTCGCGAACGGATTGAACTAACCCAAAGATTCCTATTGCATCTGAAAGTAGAAACTCGCCCGATTACAACGGTATGTGTATTTTTTCCCTAGGCCATTCTGGTTAAGCGATTGGAGCAGCAGAAGTGCAAAAAATTTGTTGTCTTGTCAACCATTTCTTAGCTTCAAAGTCCCATATCTCGCGAACGGATTGACCTAACCCAAAAATTCCTATTGCATCCGAAAGTGGAAACTCGCCCGATTACAAAGGTATGTGCATTTTTTCCCTAGGCCATTCTGGTTAAGCGTTTGGAGCAGCAGAATTGCGAAAAATTTTTTGCCTTGTCAACCATTTCTTGGCTTCAATCTCCCGTATCACGCGAACGGATTGACCTAACCCAAAAATTCCTGTTGCGTATGAAAGTAGAAACTCGCCCGATTACAACGGTATGTGTATTTTTTCCCTAGGCTATTTTGGTTAAGCGATTGGAGTAGCAGAAGTGCGAAAAATTTGTTGTCTTGTCAACCATTTCTTAGCTTCAAAGTCCCATATCTCGCGAACGGATTGAACTAACCCAAAGATTCCTATTGCATCTGAAAGTAGAAACTCGCCCGATTACAACGGTATGTGTATTTTTTCCCTAGGCCATTCTGGTTAAGCGATTGGAGCAGCAGAAGTGCGAAAAATTTGCTGTAATTTCAACCATTTCTTCGCTTCATAGGCCCATATCTCGCGAACGGATTGACCAAACCCAAAAATTCCTGCTGCGTCTGAAAGTAGAAACTCGCCCGATTACAACTGTATGTGTATTTTTTCCCTAGGCCATTCTGGTTAAGCGATTGGAGCAGCAGAATTGCGAAAAATTTGTTCTCTTCTCTACAATTTCTTAGCTTCAAACTCCCACATCTCGCGAACGGATTGACCTAACCCAATAATCCCTATTGCATCTTAAAGTAGAAACACGCCCGATTACAACGGTATGTGTGTTTCTCCCCTAGGCCATTCTGGTTAGGCGTGTGGAGCAGCAGAAGTGCGAAAAATTTCTGGCCTTCTCAACCATTTCTTGATTTCAAACTCCCTTATCTTGCGAACGGATGGACCTAACCCAAAAATTCCTATTGCATCCGAAAGTAGAAACTCGCCCGATTACAACGGTATGTGTATTTTTTCCCTAGGCCATTCTGGTTAAGCGTTTGGAGCAGCAGAAGTGCAAAAAATTTGTTGTCTTGTCAACCATTTCTGAGCTTCAAAGTCCCATACCTCGCGAACGGATCGAACTAATCCAAAGATTAATATTGCATCTGAAAGTAGAAACTCGCCCGATTACAAAGGTATGTGTATTTTTTCCCTAGGCCATTCTGGTTAAGCGATTGGAGCAGCAGAAGTGCAAAAAATTTGTTCTCTTCTCTACAATTTCTTAGCTTCAAACTCCCACATCTCGCGAACGGATTGACCTAACCCAATAATCCCTATTGCATCTTAAAGTAGAAACACGCCCGATTACAACGGTATGTGTGTTTCTCCCCTAGGCCATTCTGGTTAGGCGTGTGGAGCAGCAGAAGTGCGAAAAATTTCTGGCCTTCTCAACCATTTCTTGATTTCAAACTCCCTTATCTTGCGAACGGATGGACCTAACCCAAAAATTCCTATTGCATCCGAAAGTAGAAACTCGCCCGATTACAACGGTATGTGTATTTTTTCCCTAGGGCATTCTGGTTAAGCGTTTGGAGCAGCAGAATTGCGAAACATTTTTTGCGTTCTCAACCATTTCTTGGCTTCGAACTCCCATATCGCGCGAACGGATTGACCCACCCCAAAAATTCCTATTGCATCCGAAAGTAGAAACTCGCCCGATTACAACGGTATGTGTATTTTTTCCCTAGGGCATTCTGGTTAAGCGTTTGGAGCAGCAGAAGTGCAAAAAATTTGTTGTCTTGTCAACCATTTCTGAGCTTCAAAGTCCCATACCTCGCGAACGGATTGAACTAATCCAAAGATTAATATTGCATCTGAAAGTAGAAACTCGCCCGATTACAAAGGTATGTGTATTTTTTCCCTAGGCCATTCTGGTTAAGCGATTGGAGCAGCAGAAGTGCAAAAAATTTGCTGTCTTGTCAACCATTTCTTAGCTTCAAAGTCCCATATCTCGCGAACGGATTGACCTAACCCAGAAATTCCTATTGCATCCGAAAGTAGAAACTCGCCCGATTACAACGGTATGTGCATTTTTTCCCTACGCCATTCTGGTTAAGCCTTTGGAGCAGCAGAATTGCGAAGAATTTGTTCTCTTCTCTACCATTTCTTAGCTTCAAACTCCCATATCTCGCGAACGGATTGACCTAACCCAGAAATTCCTGTTGCGTATGAAAGTAGATACTCGCCCGATTACAACAGTATGTGTATTTTTTCCCTAGGGCATTCTGGTTAAGCGATTGGAGCAGCAGAATAGCGAAAAATTTTTTGCCTTGTCAACCATTTCTTGGCTTCAAACTCCCATATCTCGCGAACGGATTGACCTAACCCAAAAATTCCTGCTGCGTATGAAAGTAGAAACTCGCCCGATTACAACAGTATGAGTATTTTTTCCCTAGGCCATTCTGGTTAAGCGATTGGAGCAGCAGAAGTGCAAAAAATTTGTTGTCTTGTCAACCATTTCTTAGCTTCAAACTCCAATATCACGCGAACGGATTGACATATCCCAAAAATTCCTGTTGCGTCTGAAAGTAGAAACTCGCACGATTACAACGGTATGTGTATTTTTTCCCTAGGGCATTCTGGTTAAGCGTTTGGAGCAGCAGAATTGCGAAACATTTTTTGCGTTCTCAACCATTTCTTGGCTTCAAACTCCCATATCGCGCGAACGGATTGACCCACCCCAAAAATTCCTGTTGCGTCTGAAAGTAGAAACTCGCCCGATTACAACAGTATGTGTATTTTTTCCCTAGGCCATTCTGGTTAAGCGTTTGGAGCAGCAGAAGAGCGAAAAATTTCTGGCCATCTCAACCATTTCTTGGCTTCAAACTGCCTTATCTTGCGACCGGATGGACCAAACCCAGAAATTCCTATTGCATCCGAAAGTAGAAACTCGCCCGATTACAACGGTATGTGCATTTTTTCCCTAGGCCATTCTGGTTAAGCGTTTGGAGCAGCAGAATTGCGAAGAATTTGTTGTCTTCTCAACCATTTCTTCGCTTCATAGTCCCATATCTCGCGAACGGATTGACCAAACCCAAACATTCCTGCTGCGTCTGAAAGCAGAAACTCGCCCGATTACAACGGCATGTGTATTTTTTCCCTAGGCCATTCTGGTTAAGCGATTGGAGCAGCAGAATTGCGAAAAATTTGTTGTCTTGTCAACCATTTCTTTGCTTCAAACTCCCATATCTCGCGAACGGATTGACCTAACACAAAAATTCCTATTGCATCTGAAAGTAGAAACTCGCCGTATTACAATGGTACGTGTATTTTTACTCTAGGCAATTCTGGTTAAGCGATTGGAGCAGCAGAATTGCGAAAATTTTGTGCCTTGTCAACCATTTCTTGGCTTCAAACTCCCATATCTCGCGAACGGATTGAACTAACCCAAAGATTCCTATTGCATCTGAAAGTAGAAACTCGCCCGATTACAACGGTATGTGTATTTTTTCCCTAGGCCATTCTGGTTAAGCGATTGGAGCAGCAGAAGTGCAAAAAATTTGTTGTCTTGTCAACCATTTCTTAGCTTCAAAGTCCCATATCTCGCGAACGGATTGACCTAACCCAAAAATTCCTATTGCATCCGAAAGTGGAAACTCGCCCGATTACAAAGGTATGTGCATTTTTTCCCTAGGCCATTCTGGTTAAGCGTTTGGAGCAGCAGAATTGCGAAAAATTTTTTGCCTTGTCAACCATTTCTTGGCTTCAATCTCCCGTATCACGCGAACGGATTGACCTAACCCAAAAATTCCTGTTGCGTATGAAAGTAGAAACTCGCCCGATTACAACGGTATGTGTATTTTTTCCCTAGGCTATTTTGGTTAAGCGATTGGAGTAGCAGAAGTGCGAAAAATTTGTTGTCTTGTCAACCATTTCTTAGCTTCAAAGTCCCATATCTCGCGAACGGATTGAACTAACCCAAAGATTCCTATTGCATCTGAAAGTAGAAACTCGCCCGATTACAACGGTATGTGTATTTTTTCCCTAGGCCATTCTGGTTAAGCGATTGGAGCAGCAGAAGTGCGAAAAATTTGCTGTAATTTCAACCATTTCTTCGCTTCATAGGCCCATATCTCGCGAACGGATTGACCAAACCCAAAAATTCCTGCTGCGTCTGAAAGTAGAAACTCGCCCGATTACAACTGTATGTGTATTTTTTCCCTAGGCCATTCTGGTTAAGCGATTGGAGCAGCAGAATTGCGAAAAATTTGTTCTCTTCTCTACAATTTCTTAGCTTCAAACTCCCACATCTCGCGAACGGATTGACCTAACCCAATAATCCCTATTGCATCTTAAAGTAGAAACACGCCCGATTACAACGGTATGTGTGTTTCTCCCCTAGGCCATTCTGGTTAGGCGTGTGGAGCAGCAGAAGTGCGAAAAATTTCTGGCCTTCTCAACCATTTCTTGATTTCAAACTCCCTTATCTTGCGAACGGATGGACCTAACCCAAAAATTCCTATTGCATCCGAAAGTAGAAACTCGCCCGATTACAACGGTATGTGTATTTTTTCCCTAGGCCATTCTGGTTAAGCGTTTGGAGCAGCAGAAGTGCAAAAAATTTGTTGTCTTGTCAACCATTTCTGAGCTTCAAAGTCCCATACCTCGCGAACGGATCGAACTAATCCAAAGATTAATATTGCATCTGAAAGTAGAAACTCGCCCGATTACAAAGGTATGTGTATTTTTTCCCTAGGCCATTCTGGTTAAGCGATTGGAGCAGCAGAAGTGCAAAAAATTTGCTGTCTTGTCAACCATTTCTTAGCTTCAAAGTCCCATATCTCGCGAACGGATTGACCTAACCCAGAAATTCCTATTGCATCCGAAAGTAGAAACTCGCCCGATTACAACGGTATGTGCATTTTTTCCCTACGCCATTCTGGTTAAGCCTTTGGAGCAGCAGAATTGCGAAGAATTTGTTCTCTTCTCTACCATTTCTTAGCTTCAAACTCCCATATCTCGCGAACGGATTGACCTAACCCAGAAATTCCTGTTGCGTATGAAAGTAGATACTCGCCCGATTACAACAGTATGTGTATTTTTTCCCTAGGCCATTCTGGTTAAGCGATTGGAGCAGCAGAAGTGCAAAAAATTTGTTGTCTTGTCAACCATTTCTTAGCTTCAAACTCCCATATCGCGCGAACGGATTGACCCACCCCAAAAATTCCTGTTGCGTCTGAAAGTAGAAACTCGCCCGATTACAACAGTATGTGTATTTTTTCCCTAGGCCATTCTGGTTAAGCGTTTGGAGCAGCAGAAGAGCGAAAAATTTCTGGCCATCTCAACCATTTCTTGGCTTCAAACTGCCTTATCTTGCGACCGGATGGACCAAACCCAGAAATTCCTATTGCATCCGAAAGTAGAAACTCGCCCGATTACAACGGTATGTGCATTTTTTCCCTAGGCCATTCTGGTTAAGCGTTTGGAGCAGCAGAATTGCGAAGAATTTGTTGTCTTCTCAACCATTTCTTCGCTTCATAGTCCCATATCTCGCGAACGGATTGACCAAACCCAAACATTCCTGCTGCGTCTGAAAGCAGAAACTCGCCCGATTACAACGGCATGTGTATTTTTTCCCTAGGCCATTCTGGTTAAGCGATTGGAGCAGCAGAATTGCGAAAAATTTGTTGTCTTGTCAACCATTTCTTTGCTTCAAACTCCCATATCTCGCGAACGGATTGACCTAACACAAAAATTCCTATTGCATCTGAAAGTAGAAACTCGCCGTATTACAATGGTACGTGTATTTTTACTCTAGGCAATTCTGGTTAAGCGATTGGAGCAGCAGAATTGCGAAAATTTTGTGCCTTGTCAACCATTTCTTGGCTTCAAACTCCCATATCTCGCGAACGGATTGAACTAACCCAAAGATTCCTATTGCATCTGAAAGTAGAAACTCGCCCGATTACAACGGTATGTGTATTTTTTCCCTAGGCCATTCTGGTTAAGCGATTGGAGCAGCAGAAGTGCAAAAAATTTGTTGTCTTGTCAACCATTTCTTAGCTTCAAAGTCCCATATCTCGCGAACGGATTGACCTAACCCAAAAATTCCTATTGCATCCGAAAGTGGAAACTCGCCCGATTACAAAGGTATGTGCATTTTTTCCCTAGGCCATTCTGGTTAAGCGTTTGGAGCAGCAGAATTGCGAAAAATTTTTTGCCTTGTCAACCATTTCTTGGCTTCAATCTCCCATATCACGCGAACGGATTGACCTAACCCAAAAATTCCTGTTGCGTATGAAAGTAGAAACTCGCCCGATTACAACGGTATGTGTATTTTTTCCCTAGGCTATTTTGGTTAAGCGATTGGAGTAGCAGAAGTGCGAAAAATTTGTTGTCTTGTCAACCATTTCTTAGCTTCAAAGTCCCATATCTCGCGAACGGATTGAACTAACCCAAAGATTCCTATTGCATCTGAAAGTAGAAACTCGCCCGATTACAACGGTATGTGTATTTTTTCCCTAGGCCATTCTGGTTAAGCGATTGGAGCAGCAGAAGTGCGAAAAATTTGCTGTAATTTCAACCATTTCTTCGCTTCATAGGCCCATATCTCGCGAACGGATTGACCAAACCCAAAAATTCCTGCTGCGTCTGAAAGTAGAAACTCCCCCGATTACAACTGTATGTGTATTTTTTCCCTAGGCCATTCTGGTTAAGCGATTGGAGCAGCAGAATTGCGAAAAATTTGTTCTCTTCTCTACAATTTCTTAGCTTCAAACTCCCACATCTCGCGAACGGATTGACCTAACCCAATAATCCCTATTGCATCTTAAAGTAGAAACA
The DNA here is from genome assembly GCF_051014685.1 of Ptiloglossa arizonensis. Taxonomy (NCBI): domain Eukaryota; kingdom Metazoa; phylum Arthropoda; class Insecta; order Hymenoptera; family Colletidae; genus Ptiloglossa; species Ptiloglossa arizonensis. The sequence goes on from NW_027479067.1 coordinate 168,150, forward strand.
CGCCCGATTACAACGGTATGTGTGTTTCTCCCCTAGGCCATTCTGGTTAGGCGTGTGGAGCAGCAGAAGTGCGAAAAATTTCTGGCCTTCTCAACCATTTCTTGATTTCAAACTCCCTTATCTTGCGAACGGATGGACCTAACCCAAAAATTCCTATTGCATCCGAAAGTAGAAACTCGCCCGATTACAACGGTATGTGTATTTTTTCCCTAGGCCATTCTGGTTAAGCGTTTGGAGCAGCAGAAGTGCAAAAAATTTGTTGTCTTGTCAACCATTTCTGAGCTTCAAAGTCCCATACCTCGCGAACGGATTGAACTAATCCAAAGATTAATATTGCATCTGAAAGTAGAAACTCGCCCGATTACAAAGGTATGTGTATTTTTTCCCTAGGCCATTCTGGTTAAGCGATTGGAGCAGCAGAAGTGCAAAAAATTTGCTGTCTTGTCAACCATTTCTTAGCTTCAAAGTCCCATATCTCGCGAACGGATTGACCTAACCCAGAAATTCCTATTGCATCCGAAAGTAGAAACTCGCCCGATTACAACGGTATGTGCATTTTTTCCCTACGCCATTCTGGTTAAGCCTTTGGAGCAGCAGAATTGCGAAGAATTTGTTCTCTTCTCTACCATTTCTTAGCTTCAAACTCCCATATCTCGCGAACGGATTGACCTAACCCAGAAATTCCTGTTGCGTATGAAAGTAGATACTCGCCCGATTACAACAGTATGTGTATTTTTTCCCTAGGCCATTCTGGTTAAGCGATTGGAGCAGCAGAATAGCGAAAAATTTTTTGCCTTGTCAACCATTTCTTGGCTTCAAACTCCCATATCTCGCGAACGGATTGACCTAACCCAAAAATTCCTGCTGCGTATGAAAGTAGAAACTCGCCCGATTACAACAGTATGAGTATTTTTTCCCTAGGCCATTCTGGTTAAGCGATTGGAGCAGCAGAAGTGCAAAAAATTTGTTGTCTTGTCAACCATTTCTTAGCTTCAAACTCCAATATCACGCGAACGGATTGACATATCCCAAAAATTCCTGTTGCGTCTGAAAGTAGAAACTCGCACGATTACAACGGTATGTGTATTTTTTCCCTAGGGCATTCTGGTTAAGCGTTTGGAGCAGCAGAATTGCGAAACATTTTTTGCGTTCTCAACCATTTCTTGGCTTCAAACTCCCATATCGCGCGAACGGATTGACCCACCCCAAAAATTCCTGTTGCGTCTGAAAGTAGAAACTCGCCCGATTACAACAGTATGTGTATTTTTTCCCTAGGCCATTCTGGTTAAGCGTTTGGAGCAGCAGAAGAGCGAAAAATTTCTGGCCTTCTCAACCATTTCTTGGCTTCAAACTGCCTTATCTTGCGACCGGATGGACCAAACCCAAAAATTCCTATTGCATCCGAAAGTAGAAACTCGCCCGATTACAACGGTATGCGTATTTTTTCCCTAGGCCATTCTGGTTAAGCGTTTGGAGCAGCAGAAGTGCGAAAAATTTCTTGCCTTGTCAACCATTTCTTGGCTTCAAACTCCCATATCTCGCGAACGGATTGAACTAACCCAAAAATTCCTGTTGCATCTGAAAGTTGAAACTCGCCCGATTACAAAGGTATGTGTATTTTTTCCCTAGGCCATTCTGGTTAAGCGATTGGAGCAGCAGAAGTGCAAAAAATTTGTTGTCCTGTCAACCATTTCTTAGCTTCAAAGTCCCATATCTCGCGAACGGATTGACCTAACCCAAAAATTCCTATTGCATCCGAAAGTAGAAACTCGCCCGATTACAAAGGTATGTGCATTTTTTCCCTAGGCCATTCTGGTTACGCGATTGGAGCAGCAGAAGTGCAAAAAATTTGTTGTCTTGTCAACCATTTCTTAGCTTCAAAGTCCCATACCTCGCGAACGGATTGACCAAACCCAAAAATTCCTATTGCATCCGAAAGTAGAAACTCGCCCGATTACAACGGTATGCGTATTTTTTCCCTAGGCTATTCAGGTTAAACGATTGGAGCAACAGAATTGCGAAAAATTTTTTACCTTGTCAACCATTTCTTGGCTTCAATCTCCCATATCACGCGAACGGATTGACCTAACCCAAAAATTCCTGTTGCGTATGAAAGTAGAAACTCGCCCGATTACAACGGTATGTGTATTTTTTCCCTAGGCCATTCTGGTTAAGCGATTGGAGCAGCAGGGTTGCGAAAAATTTGTTCTCTTCTCTACAATTTCTTAGCTTCAAACTCCCAAATTTTGCGAACGGATTGACCTAACCCAAAGATTCCTATTGCATCTTAAAGTAGAAACACGCCCGATTACAACGGTATGTGTGTTTCTCCCCTAGGCCAATCTGGTTAAGCGTTTGGAGCAGCAGAATTGCGAAAAATGTTTTGCGTTCTCAACCATTTCTTGGCTTCAAACTCCCATATCGCGCGAACGGATTGACCCACCCCAAAAATTCCTGTTGCGTCTGAAAGTAGAAACTCGCCCGATTACAACAGTATGTGTATTTTTTCCCTAGGCCATTCTGGTTAAGCGTTTGGAGCAGCAGAAGTGCGAAAAATTCCTGGCCTTCTCAACCATTTCTTGGCTTCAAGCTCCCTTATCTTGCGAACGGATGGACCTAACCCAAAAATTCCTTTTGCATCCGAAAGTAGAAACTCGCCCGATTACAACGGTATGCGTATTTTCTCCCTAGGCCATTCTGGTTAAGCGTTTGGAGCAGCAGAAGTGCGAAAAATTTCTGGCCTTCTCAACCATTTCTTGGCTTCAAACTCCCTTATCTTGCGAACGGATGGACCTAACCCAAAAATTCCTATTGCATCTGAAAGTAGAAACACGCCCGATTACAACGGTATGTGTGTTTCTCCCCTAGGCCAATCTGGTTAAGCGTTTGGAGCAGCAGAATTGCGAAAAATGTTTTGCGTTCTCAACCATTTCTTGGCTTCAAACTCCCATATCTCGCGAACGGATTGACCTAACACAAAAATTCCTGCTGCGTATGAAAGTAGAAACTCGCCCGATTACAACAGTATGAGTATTTTTTCCCTAGGCCATTCTGGTTAAGCGATTGGAGTAGCTGAAGTGCGAAAAATTTGTTGTCTTGTCAACCATTTCTTAGCTTCAAAGTCCCATATCTCGCGAACGGATTGAACTAACCCAAAGATTCCTATTGCATCTGAAAGTTGAAACTCGCCCGATTACAACGGTATGTGTATTTTTTCCCTAGGCCATTCTGGTTAAGCGATTGGAGCAGCAGAAGTGCAAAAAATTTGTTGTCTTGTCAACCATTTCTTAGCTTCAAAGTCCCATATCTCGCGAACGGATTGACCTAACCCAAAAATTCCTATTGCATCCGAAAGTAGAAACTCGCCCGATTACAAAGGTATGTGCATTTTTTCCCTAGGCCATTCTGGTTAAGCGATTGGAGCAGCAGAAGTGCAAAAAATTTGTTGTCTTGTCAACCATTTCTTAGCTTCAAACTCCAATATCACGCGAACGGATTGACATATCCCAAAAATTCCTGTTGCGTCTGAAAGTAGAAACTCGCACGATTACAACGGTATGTGTATTTTTTCCCTAGGGCATTCTGGTTAAGCGTTTGGAGCAGCAGAATTGCGAAACATTTTTTGCGTTCTCAACCATTTCTTGGCTTCAAACTCCCATATCGCGCGAACGAATTGACCCACCCCAAAAATTCCTGTTGCGTCTGAAAGTAGAAACTCGCCCGATTACAACAGTATGTGTATTTTTTCCCTAGGCCATTCTGGTTAAGCGTTTGGAGCAGCAGAAGAGCGAAAAATTTCTGGCCTTCTCAACCATTTCTTGGCTTCAAACTCCCTTATCTTGCGACCGGATGGACCAAACCCAAAAATTCCTATTGCATCCGAAAGTAGAAACACGCCCGATTACAACGGTATGCGTATTTTTTCCCTAGGCCATTCTGGTTAAGCGTTTGGAGCAGCAGAAGTGCGAAAAATTTCTTGCCTTGTCAACCATTTCTTGGCTTCAAACTCCCATATCGCGCGAACGGATTGACCCAACCCAAAAATTCCTGTTGCGTCTGAAAGTAGAAACTCGCCCAATTACAACAGTATGTGTATTTTTTCCATAGGCCATTCTGGTTAAGCGTTTGGGGCAGCAGAAGTGCGAAAAATTTCTGGCCTTCTCAACCATTTCTTGGCTTCAATCTCCCTTATCTAGCGAACGGATTGACCTAACCCAAAAATTCCTATTGCATCTGAAAGTAGAAACTCGCCCGATTACAACGGTATGTGTATTTTTCTCCTAGGCCATTATGGTTAAGCGATTGGAGCAGCAGAAGTGCGAAAAATTTGTTGCCTTCTCAACCATTTCTTCGCTTCATAGTCCCATATCTGGCGAACGGTTTGACCTAACCCAAAAATTCCTATTGCATCTGAAAGTAGAAACTCGCCCGATTACAACGGTATGTGTATTTTTCTCCTAGGCCATTATGGTTAAGCGATTGGAGCAGCAGAAGTGCGAAAAATTTGTTGTCTTGTCAACCATTTCTTCGCTTCATAGTCCCATATCTGGCGAACGGATTGACCAAACCCAAAAATTCCTGCTGCGTCTGAAAGTAGAAACTCGCCCGATTACAACGGTGTGTGTATTTTTTCCCTATGCCATTCTGGTTAAGCGTTTGGAGCAGCAGAGTTGCGAAAAATTTTTTGCCATCTCAAACATTTCTTGGCTTCAAACTCCCATATCTCGCGAACGGATTGACCTAACCCAAAAATTCCTATTGCATCTCAAAGTAGAAACTCGCCCGATTACAAAGGTATGTGTATTTTTCTCCTAGGCCATTATGGTTAAGCGATTGGAGCAGCAGAAGTGCGAAAAATTTGTTGTCTTCTCAACCATTTCTTCGCTTCATAGTCCCATATCTGGCGAATGGTTTGACCTAACCCAAAAATTCCTATTGCATCTGAAAGTAGAAACTCGCCCGATTACAACGGTATGTGTATTTTTCTCCTAGGCCATTATGGTAGAGCGATTGGAGCAGCAGAAGTGCGAAAAATTTCTTGTCTTGTCAACCATTTCTAAGTTTCAAAGTCCCAAATCTCGCGAACGGATTGACCTAACCCAAAAATTCCTATTGCATCTGAAAGTAGAAACTCGCCCGATTACAACGGTATGTGTATTTTTTCCCTAGGGCATTCTGGTTAAGCGTTTGGAGCAGCAGAATTGCCAAAAATTTTTTGCCTTCTCAACCATTTCTTGGCTTCAAACTCCCATATCTCGCGAACGGATTGACCTGACCCAAAAATTCCTATTGCATCTGAAAGTAGAAACTCGCCCGATTACAACGGTATGTGTATTTTTTCCCTAGGCAATTCTGGTTAAGCGATTGGAGCAGCAGAAGTGCGAAAAATTTGTTGTCTTGTCAACCATTTCTTAGCTTCAAAGTCCCATACCTCGCGAACGGATTGACCTAACCAGACAAATCCTATTGCATCTGAAAGTAGAAACTCGCCGGATTACAACTGTATGTGTATTTTTTCCGTAGGGCATTCTGGTTAAGCGTTTGGAGCAGCAGAATTGCGAAAAATTTTTTGCCTTCTCAACCATTTCTTGGCTTCAAACTCCCATATCTCGCGAACGGATTGACCTGACCCAAAAAATCCTATTGCTTCTGAAAGTAGAAACTCGCCCGATTACAATGGTATGTGTATTTTTTCCCTAGGCCATTCTGGTTAAGCGTTTGGAGCAGCAGAATTGCGAAAAATTTTTTGCGTTCTCAACCATTTCTTGGCTTCAACCTCTCATATCTCGCGAACGGATTGACCCAACCCAAATATTCCTGTTGCGTCTAAAATTAGAAACTCGCCCGATTACTATGGTATGTGTATTTTCTCCCTAGGCCATTCTGGTTAAGCGATTGGAGCAGCAGAATTGCGAAAAATTTGTTCTCTTCTCAACCATTTCTTAGCTTCAAACTCCCATACCTCGCGAACGGATACACCTAACCCAAAAATTGCTATTGCATCTCAAAGTAGAAACTCGCCCGATTACAATTGTATGCGTATTTTTTACCTAGGCCATTCTGGATAAGCGTTTGGGGCAGCAGAATTGCGAAAAATTTGTTGTCTTCTCAACCATTTCTTAGTTTCAAACTCCCATTTCTCGCGAACGGATTAGCCTAACCCGAAAATTCCTATTGCATCTGAAAGTAGAAACTCGCCCGATTACAACGGTATGCGTATTTTTTCTCCAGGCCATTCTGGTTAAGCGTTTGGAGCAGCGGAATTGGGAAAAATTTATTCTCTTCTCAAGCATTTCTTAGCTTCAACCTCCCATACCTCGCGAACGGATTGACCTAACCCAAAAATTCCTATTGCATCTGAAAGTAGAAACTCGCCCGATCACAACGGTATGTGTATTTTTTCCCTATGCTATTCTGGTTAAGCGTTTGGAGCATCAGAATTGCGAAAAATTTTTTGCCTTCTCAACCATTTCTTGGATTCAAACTCCCATATCTCGCGGACGGATTGACATAACACGAAAATTCCTATTGCATCTGAAAGTAGAAACTTGCCCGATTACAACGGTATGCGTATTTTTTCCCTAGGCCATTCCGGTTAAGCGTTTGGAGCAGCAGAATTGCGAAAAATTTCTGGCCTTCTCAACCATTTCCTGGCTTCAAACTCCCATATCTCGCGAATGGATTGACCTAACCCAAAAATTCCTATTGCATCTGAAAGTAGAAACTCGCCCGATTGCAAAGGTATGTGTATTTTTTCCCTAGGCCATTCTGGTTAAGCGATTGGAGCAGCAGAAGTGCAAAAAATTTGTTGTCTTGTCAACGATTTCTTCGCTTCATAGTTCCATATCTCGCGAACGGATTGACCAAACTCAAAAATTCCTGCTGCGTCTGAAAGTAGAAACTCGCCCGATTACAACTGTATACGTATTTTTGCCCTAGTCCATTCTGGTTATGCGTTTGGAGCAGCAGAAGTGCAAAAAATTTGTTCTCTTCTCAACCATTTCTTAGCTTCAAACTCCCATATCTCGCGAACGGATTGACCTAACCCAAAAATTCCTATTGCATCTGAAAGTAGAAACTCGCCCGATTACAACGGTATGTGTATTTTTCTCCTAGGCCATTCTGATTAAGCGATTGGAGCAGCAGAAGAGCGAAAAATTTTTTGCCTTCTCTACCATTTCTTGGCTTCAAACTCCCATGTCTCGCGAATGGATTGACCTAACCCAAAAATTCCTATTGCATCTGAAAGTAGAAACTCGCCCGATTACAACTGTATGCGTATTTTTTCCCTAGGCCATTCTGGATAAGCGTTTGGAGCAGCAGAATTGCGGAAAAATTTGTTGTCTTCTCAGCCATTTCTTGGCTTCAAAGTCCCATATCTCGCGAACGGATTGACAATACCCAAAAATTCCTGCTGCGTCTGAAGGTAGAAACTCGCCCGATTACAACTGTATGCGTATTTTTTCCCTAGACCATTCTGGTTTCGCGTTTGGAGCAGCAGAATTGCGAAAAATTTTTTGCCTTGTCAACCATTTCTTGGCTTCAAACTCCCATATCACGCGAACGGATTGACATATCCCAAAAATTCCTGTTGCGTCTGAAAGTAGAAACTCGCACGATTACAACGGTATGTGTATTTTTTCCCTAGGCCATTCTGGTTAAGCGTTTGGAGCAGCAGAAGTGCGAAAAATTTTGTGCCTTCTCAACCATTTCTTGGCTTCAAACTCCCATATCTCGCGAACGGATTGACCTAACCCAAAAATTCCTATTGCATCTGAAAGTAGAAACTCGCCCGATTACAACTGTATGCGTATTTTTTACCTAGGCCATTCTGGATAAGCGTTTGGGGCAGCAGAATTGCGAAAAATTTGTTGTCTTCTCAACCATTTCTTAGTTTCAAACTCCCATTTCTCGCGAACGGATTAGCCTAACCCGAAAATTCCTATTGCATCTGAAAGTAGAAACTCGCCCGATTACAACGGTATGCGTATTTTTTCTCCAGGCCATTCTGGTTAAGCGTTTGGAGCAGCGGAATTGGGAAAAATTTATTCTCTTCTCAAGCATTTCTTAGCTTCAACCTCCCATATCTCGCGAACGGATTGACCTAACCCAAAAATTCCTATTGCATCTGAAAGTAGAAACTCGCCCGATCACAACGGTATGTGTATTTTTTCCCTATGCTATTCTGGTTAAGCGTTTGGAGCATCAGAATTGCGAAAAATTTTTTGCCTTCTCAACCATTTCTTGGATTCAAACTCCCATATCTCGCGGACGGATTGACATAACACGAAAATTCCTATTGCATCTGAAAGTAGAAACTTGCCCGATTACAACGGTATGCGTATTTTTTCCCTAGGCCATTCCGGTTAAGCGTTTGGAGCAGCAGAATTGCGAAAAATTTTTTGCGTTCTCAACCATTTCTTGGCTTCCACCTCCCATATCGCGCGAACGGATTGACCCAACCCAAAAATTCCTGTTGCGTCTGAAATTAGAAACTCGCCCAATTACAACAGTATGTGTATTTTTTCCATAGGCCATTCTGGTTAAGCGTTTGGGGCAGCAGAAGTGCGAAAAATTTCTGGCCTTCTCAACCATTTCCTGGCTTCAAACTCCCATATCTCGCGAATGGATTGACCTAACCCAAAAATTCCTATTGCATCTGAAAGTAGAAACTCGCCCGATTACAACGGTATGTGTATTTTTCTCCTAGGCCATTCTGATTAAGCGATTGGAGCAGCAGAAGAGCGAAAAATTTTTTGCCTTCTCTACCATTTCTTGGCTTCAAACTCCCATGTCTCGCGAATGGATTGACCTAACCCAAAAATTCCTATTGCATCTGAAAGTAGAAACTCGCCCGATTACAATGGTATGTGTATTTTTCCACTAGGCCATTCTGGTTAAGCGATTGGAGCAGCAGAAGTGCGAAAAATTTGTTCTCTTCTCAACCATTTTTTAGCTTCAAACTCCCATATCTCGCGGACGAATTGACCTAACCCAAAAATTCCTATTGCATCTGAAAGTAGAAACTCGCCCGATTACAACTGTATGCGTATTTTTTCCCTAGGCCATTCTGGATAAGCGTTTGGAGCAGCAGAATTGCGGAAAAATTTGTTGTCTTCTCAGCCATTTCTTGGCTTCAAAGTCCCATATCTCGCGAACGGATTGACAATACCCAAAAATTCCTGCTGCGTCTGAAGGTAGAAACTCGCCCGATTACAACTGTATGCGTATTTTTTCCCTAGACCATTCTGGTTTCGCGTTTGGAGCAGCAGAATTGCGAAAAATTTTTTGCCTTGTCAACCATTTCTTGGCTTCAAACTCCCATATCACGCGAACGGATTGACATATCCCAAAAATTCCTGTTGCGTCTGAAAGTAGAAACTCGCACGATTACAACGGTATGCGTATTTTTTCCCTAGGCCATTCTGGTTAAGCGTTTGGAGCAGCAGAAGTGCGAAAAATTTTGTGCCTTCTCAACCATTTCTTGGCTTCAAACTCCCATATCTCGCGAACGGATTGACCTAACCCAAAAATTCCTATTGCATCTGAAAGTAGAAACTCGCCCGATTACAACTGTATGCGTATTTTTTACCTAGGCCATTCTGGATAAGCGTTTGGGGCAGCAGAATTGCGAAAAATTTGTTGTCTTCTCAACCATTTCTTAGTTTCAAACTCCCATTTCTCGCGAACGGATTAGCCTAACCCGAAAATTCCTATTGCATCTGAAAGTAGAAACTCGCCCGATTACAACGGTATGCGTATTTTTTCTCCAGGCCATTCTGGTTAAGCGTTTGGAGCAGCGGAATTGGGAAAAATTTATTCTCTTCTCAAGCATTTCTTAGCTTCAACCTCCCATATCTCGCGAACGGATTGACCTAACCCAAAAATTCCTATTGCATCTGAAAGTAGAAACTCGCCCGATCACAACGGTATGTGTATTTTTTCCCTATGCTATTCTGGTTAAGCGTTTGGAGCATCAGAATTGCGAAAAATTTTTTGCCTTCTCAACCATTTCTTGGATTCAAACTCCCATATCTCGCGGACGGATTGACATAACACGAAAATTCCTATTGCATCTGAAAGTAGAAACTTGCCCGATTACAACGGTATGCGTATTTTTTCCCTAGGCCATTCCGGTTAAGCGTTTGGAGCAGCAGAATTGCGAAAAATTTTTTGCGTTCTCAACCATTTCTTGGCTTCCACCTCCCATATCGCGCGAACGGATTGACCCAACCCAAAAATTCCTGTTGCGTCTGAAATTAGAAACTCGCCCAATTACAACAGTATGTGTATTTTTTCCATAGGCCATTCTGGTTAAGCGTTTGGGGCAGCAGAAGTGCGAAAAATTTCTGGCCTTCTCAACCATTTCCTGGCTTCAAACTCCCATATCTCGCGAATGGATTGACATAACCCAAAAATTCCTATTGCATCTGAAAGTAGAAACTCGCCCGATTACAACGGTATGTGTATTTTTTCCCTAGGCCATTCTGGTTAAGCGATGGGAGCAGCAGAAGTGCAAAAAATTTGTTGTCTTGTCAACGATTTCTTCGCTTCATAGTTCCATATCTCGCGAACGGATTGACCAAACTCAAAAATTCCTGCTGCGTCTGAAAGTAGAAACAAGCCCGATTACAACTGTATACGTATTTTTGCCCTAGTCCATTCTGGTTATGCGTTTGGAGCAGCAGAAGTGCAAAAAATTTGTTCTCTTCTCAACCATTTCTTAGCTTCAAACTCCCATATCTCGCGAACGGATTGACCTAACCCAAAAATTCCTATTGCATCTGAAAGTAGAAACTCGCCCGATTACAACGGTATGTGTATTTTTCTCCTAGGGCATTCTGATTAAGCGATTGGAGCAGCAGAAGAGCGAAAAATTTTTTGCCTTCTCTACCATTTCTTGGCTTCAAACTCCCATATCTCGCGAATGGATTGACCTAACCCAGAAATTCCTATTGCATCTGAAAGTAGAAACTCGCCCGATTACAACGGTATGCGTATTTTTTCTCCAGGCCATTCTGGATAAGCGTTTGGAGCAGCAGAATTGCGGAAAAATTTGTTGTCTTCTCAACCATTTCTTGGCTTCAAAGTCCCATATCTCGCGAACGGATTGACAATACCCAAAAATTCCTGCTGCGTCTGAAGGTAGAAACTCGCCCGATTACAACTGTATGCGTATTTTTTCCCTAGACCATTCTGGTTTCGCGTTTGGAGCAGCAGAATTGCGAAAAATTTTTTGCCTTGTCAACCATTTCTTGGCTTCAAACTCCCATATCACGCGAACGGATTGACATATCCCAAAAATTCCTATTGCATCTGAAAGTAGAAACTCGCCCGATTACAACGGTAGGTGTATTTTTTCCCTGCGCCATTCTGGTCAAGCGATTGGAGCAGCAGAAGTGCGAAAAATTGTTCCCTTCTCAACCGTTTCTTAGCTTCAAACTCCCATATCTCGCGAACGGAGTGACCTAACCCAAAAATTCCTATTGCATCTGAAAGTAGAAACTCGACCGATTACAAGGGTATGTGCATTTTTTCCGTAGGCCATTCTGGTTAAGCGTTTGGAGCAGCAGAATTGCGAAAAATATGTTGTCTTGTCAACCATTTCTTATCTTCAAACTCCCATATCTCGCGAACGGATTGACCTAACCCAAAATTTTCTATTGCATCTGAAATTAGAAACACGCCCGATTACAACGGTATGTGTGTTTTTCCCTAGGCCATTCTAGTTAAGCGATTGGAGCAGCAGAAGTGCGAAAAATTTGTTGTCTTCTCAACGATTTCTTCGCTTCATAGTTCCATATCTCGCGAACGGATGGACCAAACCCAAAAATTCCTGCTGCGTCTGAAAGTAGAAACTCGCCCGATTACAACTGTATACGTATTTTTTCCCTAGTCCATTCTGGTTATGCGTTTGGAGCAGCAGAAGTGCGAAAAATTTGTTCTCTTCTCAACCATTTCTTAGCTTCAAACTCCCATATCTCGCGAACGAATTGACCTAATCCAAAAATTCCTATTGCATCTGAAAGTAGAAACTCGCCCGATTACAACGGTATGTGTATTGTTCTCCTAGGCCATTCTGGTTAAGCGATTGGAGCAGCAGAAGAGCGAAAAATTTGTTGTCTTCTCAACCATTTCTTCGCTTCATAGTCCCATATCTCGCGAACGGATTGACCATAACCAAAAATTCCTGCAGCGTCTGAAAGTAGAAACTCGCCCGATTACAACTGTATGCGTATTTTTTCCCTAGGCCATTCTGGTTTCGCGTTTGGAGCAGCAGAATTGCGAAAAATTTTTTGCCTTGTCAACCATTTCTTGGCTTCAAACTCCCATATCACGCGAACGGATTGACATATCCCAAAAATTCCTGTTGCGTCTGAAAGTAGAAACTCGCACGATTACAACGGTATGTGTATTTTTACCCTAGGCCATTCTGGTTAAGCGTTTGGAGCAGCAGAAGTGCGAAAAATTTTGTGCCTTCTCAACCATTTCTTGGCTTCAAACTCCCATATCTCGCGAACGGATTGACCTAACCCAAAAATTCCTATTGCATCTGAAAGTAGAAACTCGCCCGATTACAACGGTAGGTGTATTTTTTCCCTAGGCCATTCTGGTCAAGCGATTGGAGCAGCAGAAGTGCGAAAAAATTGTTCTCCTCTCAACCGTTTCTTAGCTTCAAACTCCCATATCTCGCGAACGGAGTGACCTAACCCAAAAATTCCTATTGCATCTGAAAGTAGAAACTCGACCGATTACAAGGGTATGTGCATTTTTTCCGTAGGCCATTCTGGTTAAGCGTTTGGAGCAGCAGAATTGCGAAAAATTTGTTGTCTTGTCAACCATTTCTTATCTTCAAACTCCCATATCTCGCGAACGGATTGACCTAACCCAAAATTTTCTATTGCATCTGAAAGTAGAAACACGCCCGATTACAACGGTATGTGTGTTTTTCCCCTAGGCCATTCTGGTTAAGCGATTGGAGCAGCAGAAGTGCGAAAAATTTGTTGTCTTCTCAACCATTTCTTGGCTTCAAAGTCCCATATCTCGCGAACGGATTGACAATACCCAAAAATTCCTGCTGCGTCTGAAGGTAGAAACTCGCCCGATTACAACTGTATGCGTATTTTTTCCCTAGACCATTCTGGTTTCGCGTTTGGAGCAGCAGAATTGCGAAAAATTTTTTGCCTTGTCAACCATTTCTTGGCTTCAAACTCCCATATCACGCGAACGGATTGACATATCCCAAAAATTCCTATTGCATCTGAAAGTAGAAACTCGCCCGATTACAACGGTAGGTGTATTTTTTCCCTGCGCCATTCTGGTCAAGCGATTGGAGCAGCAGAAGTGCGAAAAATTGTTCCCTTCTCAACCGTTTCTTAGCTTCAAACTCCCATATCTCGCGAACGGAGTGACCTAACCCAAAAATTCCTATTGCATCTGAAAGTAGAAACTCGACCGATTACAAGGGTATGTGCATTTTTTCCGTAGGCCATTCTGGTTAAGCGTTTGGAGCAGCAGAATTGCGAAAAATATGTTGTCTTGTCAACCATTTCTTATCTTCAAACTCCCATATCTCGCGAACGGATTGACCTAACCCAAAATTTTCTATTGCATCTGAAAGTAGAAACACGCCCGATTACAACGGTATGTGTGTTTTTCCCTAGGCCATTCTAGTTAAGCGATTGGAGCAGCAGAAGTGCGAAAAATTTGTTGTCTTCTCAACGATTTCTTCGCTTCATAGTTCCATATCTCGCGAACGGATGGACCAAACCCAAAAATTCCTGCTGCGTCTGAAAGTAGAAACTCGCCCGATTACAACTGTATACGTATTTTTTCCCTGGTCCATTCTGGTTATGCGTTTGGAGCAGCAGAAGTGCGAAAAATTTGTTCTCTTCTCAACCATTTCTTAGCTTCAAACTCCCATATCTCGCGAACGAATTGACCTAATCCAAAAATTCCTATTGCATCTGAAAGTAGAAACTCGCCCGATTACAACGGTATGTGTATTGTTCTCCTAGGCCATTCTGGTTAAGCGATTGGAGCAGCAGAAGAGCGAAAAATTTGTTGTCTTCTCAACCATTTCTTCGCTTCATAGTCCCATATCTCGCGAACGGATTGACCATAACCAAAAATTCCTGCAGCGTCTGAAAGTAGAAACTCGCCCGATTACAACTGTATGCGTATTTTTTCCCTAGGCCATTCTGGTTTCGCGTTTGGAGCAGCAGAATTGCGAAAAATTTTTTGCCTTGTCAACCATTTCTTGGCTTCAAACTCCCATATCACGCGAACGGATTGACATATCCCAAAAATTCCTGTTGCGTCTGAAAGTAGAAACTCGCACGATTACAACGGTATGTGTATTTTTACCCTAGGCCATTCTGGTTAAGCGTTTGGAGCAGCAGAAGTGCGAAAAATTTTGTGCCTTCTCAACCATTTCTTGGCTTCAAACTCCCATATCTCGCGAACGGATTGACTTAACCCAAAAATTCCTATTGCATCTGAAAGTAGAAACTCGCCCGATTACAACGGTAGGTGTATTTTTTCCCTAGGCCATTCTGGTCAAGCGATTGGAGCAGCAGAAGTGCGAAAAAATTGTTCTCCTCTCAACCGTTTCTTAGCTTCAAACTCCCATATCTCGCGAACGGAGTGACCTAACCCAAAAATTCCTATTGCATCTGAAAGTAGAAACTCGACCGATTACAAGGGTATGTGCATTTTTTCCGTAGGCCATTCTGGTTAAGCGTTTGGAGCAGCAGAATTGCGAAAAATTTGTTGTCTTGTCAACCATTTCTTATCTTCAAACTCCCATATCTCGCGAACGGATTGACCTAAACCAAAATTTTCTATTGCATCTGAAAGTAGAAACACGCCCGATTACAACGGTATGTGTGTTTTTCCCCTAGGCCATTCTGGTTAAGCGATTGGAGCAGCAGAAGTGCGAAAAATTTGTTGTCTTCTCAACCATTTCTTCGCTTCATAGTCCCATATCTCGCGAACGGATTGACAATACCCAAAGATTCCTGCTGCGTCTGAAAGTAGAAACTCGCCCGATTACAACTGTATACGTATTTTTTCCCTAGTCCATTCTGGTTATGCGTTTGGAGCAGCAGAAGTGCGAAAAATTTGTTCTCTTCTCAACCATTTCTTAGCTTCAAACTCCCATATCTCGCGAACGAATTGACCTCACCCAAAAATTCCTATTGCATCTGAAAGTAGAAACTCGCCCGATTACAACGGTATGTGTATTATTCTCCTAGGCCATTCTGGTTAAGCGATTGGAGCAGCAGAAGAGCGAAAAATTTGTTGTCTTCTCAACCATTTCTTCGCTTCATAGTCCCATATCTCGCGAACGGATTGACCATACCCAAAAATTCCTGCTGCGTCTGAAAGTAGAAACTCGCCCGATTACAACTGTATGCGTATTTTTTCCCTAGGCCATTCTGGATAAGCATTTGGAGCAGCAGAATTGCGAAAAATTTGTTGTTTTCTCAACCATTTCTTGGCTTCAAACTCCCATATCTCGCGAACGGATTGACCCACCCCCAAAAATCCTGTTGCGTCTGAAAGTAGAAACTCGCCCGATTAAAACGGTATGTGAACTTTTTCCCTAGGCCATTCTGGTTTCGCGTTTGGAGCAGCAGAATTGCGAAAAATTTTTTGCCTTGTCAACCATTTCTTGGCTTCAAAGTCCCATATCACGCGAACGGATTGACATATCCCAAAAATTCCTGTTGCGTCTGAAAGTAGAGACTCGCACGATTACAACGGTATGTGTATTTTTCTCCTAGGCCATTCTGGTTAAGCGATTGGAGCAGCAGAAGTGCGAAAAATTTGTTGTCTTGTCAACCATTTCTTAGCTTCAATGTCCCATATCTGGCGAACGGATTGAACTAAACCAAAAATTCCTATTGCATTTGAAAGTAGAAACTCGCCCGATTACAACGGTATGTGTGTTTTTCCCCTAGGCCATTCTGGTTAAGCGATTGGAGCAGCAGAATTGCGAAAAATTTGTTGTCTTCTCACCGATTTCTTCGCCTCATAGTTCCATATCTCACGAACGGATTGACGAAACTCAAAAATTCCTGCTGCGTCTGAAAGTTGAAACTCGCCCGATTACAACTGTATACGTATTTTTTCCCTAGTCCATTCTGGTTATGCGTTTGGAGCAGCAGAAGTGCGAAAAATTTGTTCTCTTCTCAACCATTTCTTAGCTTCAAACTCCCATATCTCGCGAACGGATTGACCTAACCCAAAAATTCCTATTGCATCTGAAAGTAGAAACTCGCCCGATTACAACGGTATGTGTATTTTTCTCCTAGGCCTTTCTGGTTAAGCGTTTGGGCAGCAGAAGTGCGAAAAATTTGTGACCTTCTCAACCATTTCTCGGCTTCAAACTCCCTTATCTTGCGAACGGATTGACCTAACCCAAAAATTCCTATTGCATCTGAAAGTAGAAACTCGCCCGATTACAACGGTATATGTATTTTTACTCTAGGCCATTCTGGTTAAGCGTTTGGAGCAGCAGAATTGCGATAAATTTTTTGCCTTCTCAACCATTTCTTGGTTTCATAATACCCTATCTCGCGAACGGATTGACCTGACCCAAAAATTCCTATTGCATCTGAAAGTAGAAACTCGCCCGATTACAACGGTATGTGTATTTTTTCCCTAGGCCATTCTGGTTAAGCGATTGGAGCAGCAGAAGTGCGAAAAAGTTGTTCTCTTCTCAACCATTTCTTAGCTTCAAACTCCCATATCTCGCGAACGGAGTGACCTAACCCAAAAATTCCTATTGCATCTGAAAGTAGAAACTCGACCGATTACAACGGTATGTGCATTTTTTCCGTAGGCCATTCTGGTTAAGCGTTTGGAGCAGCAGAATTGCGAAAAATTTGTTGTCTTGTCAACCATTTCTTATCTTCAAACTCCCATATCTCGCGAGCGGATTCACCTAACCCAAAATTTCCTATTGCATCTGAACGTAGAAACTCGCCCGATTACAACGGTATGTGTATTTTTCTCCTAGGCCTTTCTGGTTAAGCGTTTGGAGCAGCAGAATTGCGAAAAATTTTTTGCGTTCTCAACCATTTCTTGACTTCAAACTCCCATATCGCGCGAACGGATTGACCCACCCCAAAAATTCCTGTTGCGTCTGAAAGTAGAAACTCGCCCGATTACAACAGTATGTGTATTTTTTCCCTAGGCCATTCTGGTTAAGCGTTTGGAGCAGCAGAAGAGCGAAAAATTTCTGGCCTTCTCAACCATTTCTTGGCTTCAAACTCCCATATCTCGCGAACGGATTGACCTAACCCAGAAATTCCTGTTGCGTATGAAAGTAGATACTCGCCCGATTACAACAGTATGTGTATTTTTTCCCTAGGCCATTCTGGTTAAGCGATTGGAGCAGCAGAATAGCGAAAAATTTTTTGCCTTGTCAACCATTTCTTGGCTTCAAACTCCCATATCTCGCGAACGGATTGACCTAACCCAAAAATTCCTGCTGCGTATGAAAGTAGAAACTCGCCCGATTACAACAGTATGAGTATTTTTTCCCTAGGCCATTCTGGTTAAGCGATTGGAGCAGCAGAAGTGCAAAAAATTTGTTGTCTTGTCAACCATTTCTTAGCTTCAAACTCCAATATCACGCGAACGGATTGACATATCCCAAAAATTCCTGTTGCGTCTGAAAGTAGAAACTCGCACGATTACAACGGTATGTGTATTTTTTCCCTAGGGCATTCTGGTTAAGCGTTTGGAGCAGCAGAATTGCGAAACATTTTTTGCGTTCTCAACCATTTCTTGGCTTCAAACTCCCATATCGCGCGAACGGATTGACCCACCCCAAAAATTCCTGTTGCGTCTGAAAGTAGAAACTCGCCCGATTACAACAGTATGTGTATTTTTTCCCTAGGCCATTCTGGTTAAGCGTTTGGAGCAGCAGAAGAGCGAAAAATTTCTGGCCTTCTCAACCATTTCTTGGCTTCAAACTGTCTTATCTTGCGACCGGATGGACCAAACCCAAAAATTCCTATTGCATCCGAAAGTAGAAACTCGCCCGATTACAACGGTATGCGTATTTTTTCCCTAGGCCATTCTGGTTAAGCGTTTGGAGCAGCAGAAGTGCGAAAAATTTCTTGCCTTGTCAACCATTTCTTGGCTTCAAACTCCCATATCTCGCGAACGGATTGAACTAACCCAAAAATTCCTGTTGCATCTGAAAGTTGAAACTCGCCCGATTACAACGGTATGTGTATTTTTTCCCTAGGCCATTCTGGTTAAGCGATTGGAGCAGCAGAAGTGCAAAAAATTTGTTGTCCTGTCAACCATTTCTTAGCTTCAAAGTCCCATATCTCGCGAACGGATTGACCTAACCCAAAAATTCCTATTGCATCCGAAAGTAGAAACTCGCCCGATTACAAAGGTATGTGCATTTTTTCCCTAGGCCATTCTGGTTACGCGATTGGAGCAGCAGAAGTGCAAAAAATTTGTTGTCTTGTCAACCATTTCTTAGCTTCAAAGTCCCATACCTCGCGAACGGATTGACCAAACCCAAAAATTCCTATTGCATCCGAAAGTAGAAACTCGCCCGATTACAACGGTATGCGTATTTTTTCCCTAGGCTATTCTGGTTAAACGATTGGAGCAACAGAATTGCGAAAAATTTTTTACCTTGTCAACCATTTCTTGGCTTCAATCTCCCATATCACGCGAACGGATTGACCTAACCCAAAAATTCCTGTTGCGTATGAAAGTAGAAACTCGCCCGATTACAACGGTATGTGTATTTTTTCCCTAGGCCATTCTGGTTAAGCGATTGGAGCAGCAGGATTGCGAAAAATTTGTTCTCTTCTCTACAATTTCTTAGCTTCAAACTCCCAAATCTCGCGAACGGATTGACCTAACCCAAAAATTCCTATTGCATCTTAAAGTAGAAACACGCCCGATTACAACGGTATGTGTGTTTCTCCCCTAGGCCAATCTGGTTAAGCGTTTGGAGCAGCAGAATTGCGAAAAATGTTTTGCGTTCTCAACCATTTCTTGGCTTCAAACTCCCATATCGCGCGAACGGATTGACCCACCCCAAAAATTCCTGTTGCGTCTGAAAGTAGAAACTCGCCCGATTACAACAGTATGTGTATTTTTTCCCTAGGCCATTCTGGTTAAGCGTTTGGAGCAGCAGAAGTGCGAAAAATTCCTGGCCTTCTCAACCATTTCTTGGCTTCAAGCTCCCTTATCTTGCGAACGGATGGACCTAACCCAAAAATTCCTTTTGCATCCGAAAGTAGAAACTCGCCCGATTACAACGGTATGTGTATTTTTCTCCTAGGCCATTCTGGTTAAGCGATTGGAGCAGCAGAATTGCGAAAAATTTGTTGTCTTCTCAACCATTTCTTCGCTTCATAGTCCCATATCTCGCGAACGGATTGACCAAACCCCAAAAATTCCTGCTGCGTCTGAAAGCAGAAACTCGCCCGATTACAACGGTATGTGTATTTTTTCCCTAGGCCATTCTGGTTAAGCGTTTGGAGCAGCAGAATTGCGAAGAATTTGTTCTCTTCTCTACCATTTCTTAGCTTCAAACTCCCAAATCTCGCGAACGGATTGACCCTACCCAAAAATTCCTATGGCATCTTAAAGTAGAAACACGCCCGATTACAACGGTATGTGTGTTTTTCCCCTAGACCATTCTGGTTAAGCGATTGGAGCAGCAGAAGTGCAAAAAATTTGTTGTCTTGTCAACCATTTCTTTGCTTCATAGGCCCATATCTCGCGAACGGATTGACCAAACCCAAAAATTCCCGCTGCGTCTGAAAGTAGAAACTCGCCCGATTACAACTGTATGCGTATTTTTTCCCTAGGCCATTCTGGTTATGCGTTTGGAGCAGCAGAAGTGCGAAAAATTTGTTCTCTTCTCAACCATTTCATAGCTTCAAACTCCCATATCTCGCGAACGGATTGACCTAAACCAAAAATTCCTATTGCATCTGAAAGTAGAAACTCGCCCGATTACAACGGTATGTGTATTTTTCTCCTAGGCCATTCTGGTTAAGCGATTGGAGCAGCAGAATTGCGAAAAATTTGTTGTCTTCTCAACCATTTCTTCGCTTCATAGTCCCATATCTCGCGAACGGATTGACCAAACCCAAAAATTCCTGCTGCGTCTGAAAGCAGAAACTCGCCCGATTACAACGGCATGTGTATTTTTTCCCTAGGCCATTCTGGTTAAGCGATTGGAGCAGCAGAATTGCGAAAAATTTGTTGTCTTGTCAACCATTTCTTTGCTTCAAACTCCCATATCTCGCGAACGGATTGACCTAACCCAAAAATTCCTATTGCATCTGAAAGTAGAAACTCGCCGGATTACAATGGTACGTGTATTTATACTCTAGGCAATTCTGGTTAAGCGATTGGAGCAGCAGAATTGCGAAAAATGTTTTGCGTTCTCAACCATTTCTTGGCTTCAAACTCCCATATCGCGCGAACGGATTGACCCACCCCAAAAATTCCTGTTGCGTCTGCAAGTAGAAACTCGCCCGATTACAACAGTATGTGTATTTTTTCCCTAGGCCATTCTGGTTAAGCGTTTGGAGCAGCAGAATTGCGAAAAATTCCTGGCCTTCTCAACCATTTCTTGGCTTCAAACTCCCTTATCTTGCGAACGGATGGACCTAACCCAAAAATTCCTATTGCATCCGAAAGTAGAAACTCGCCCGATTACAACGGTATGCGTATTTTTTCCCTAGGCCATTCTGGTTAAGCGTTTGGAGCAGCAGAATTGCGAAAAATTTCTGGCCTTCTCAACCATTTCTTGGCTTCAAACTCCCTTATCTTGCGAACGGATGGACCTAACCCAAAAATTCCTATTGCATCCGAAAGTAGAAACTCGCCCGATTACAACGGTATGTGTATTTTTTCCCTAGGCCATTCTGGTTAAGCGATTGGAGCAGCAGAAGTGCAAAAAATTTGTTGTCTTGTCAACCATTTCTTAGCTTCAAACTCCAATATCACGCGAACGGATTGACATATCCCAAAAATTCCTGTTGCGTCTGAAAGTAGAAACTCGCACGATTACAACGGTATGTGTATTTTTTCCCTAGGGCATTCTGGTTAAGCGTTTGGAGCAGCAGAATTGCGAAACATTTTTTGCGTTCTCAACCATTTCTTGGCTTCAAACTCCCTTATCTTGCGAACGGATGGACCTAACCCAAAAATTCCTATTGCATCCGAAAGTAGAAACTCGCCCGATTACAACAGTATGTGTATTTTTTCCCTAGGCCATTCTGGTTAAGCGTTTGGAGCAGCAGAAGTGCGAAAAATTCCTGGCCTTCTCAACCATTTCTTGGCTTCAAGCTCCCTTATCTTGCGAACGGATGGACCTAACCCAAAAATTCCTTTTGCATCCGAAAGTAGAAACTCGCCCGATTACAACGGTATGCGTATTTTTTCCCTAGGCCATTCTGGTTAAGCGTTTGGAGCAGCAGAATTGCGAAAAATTTCTGGCCTTCTCAACCATTTCTTGGCTTCAAACTCCCTTATCTTGCGAACGGATGGACCTAACCCAAAAATTCCTATTGCATCCGAAAGTAGAAACTCGCCCGATTACAACGGTATGTGTATTTTTTCCCTAGGCCATTCTGGTTAAGCGATTGGAGCAGCAGAAGTGCAAAAAATTTGTTGTCTTGTCAACCATTTCTTAGCTTCAAACTCCAATATCACGCGAACGGATTGACATATCCCAAAAATTCCTGTTGCGTCTGAAAGTAGAAACTCGCACGATTACAACGGTATGTGTATTTTTTCCCTAGGGCATTCTGGTTAAGCGTTTGGAGCAGCAGAATTGCGAAACATTTTTTGCGTTCTCAACCATTTCTTGGCTTCAAACTCCCATATCGCGCGAACGGATTGACCCACCCCAAAAATTCCTGTTGCGTCTGAAAGTAGAAACTCGCCCGATTACAACAGTATGTGTATTTTTTCCCTAGGCCATTCTGGTTAAGCGTTTGGAGCAGCAGAAGAGCGAAAAATTTCTGGCCTTCTCAACCATTTCTTGGCTTCAAACTGTCTTATCTTGCGACCGGATGGACCAAACCCAAAAATTCCTATTGCATCCGAAAGTAGAAACTCGCCCGATTACAACGGTATGCGTATTTTTTCCCTAGGCCATTCTGGTTAAGCGTTTGGAGCAGCAGAAGTGCGAAAAATTTCTTGCCTTGTCAACCATTTCTTGGCTTCAAACTCCCATATCTCGCGAACGGATTGAACTAACCCAAAAATTCCTGTTGCATCTGAAAGTTGAAACTCGCCCGATTACAACGGTATGTGTATTTTTTCCCTAGGCCATTCTGGTTAAGCGATTGGAGCAGCAGAAGTGCAAAAAATTTGTTGTCCTGTCAACCATTTCTTAGCTTCAAAGTCCCATATCTCGCGAACGGATTGACCTAACCCAAAAATTCCTATTGCATCCGAAAGTAGAAACTCGCCCGATTACAAAGGTATGTGCATTTTTTCCCTAGGCCATTCTGGTTACGCGATTGGAGCAGCAGAAGTGCAAAAAATTTGTTGTCTTGTCAACCATTTCTTAGCTTCAAAGTCCCATACCTCGCGAACGGATTGACCAAACCCAAAAATTCCTGTTGCATCTGAAAGTTGAAACTCGCCCGATTACAACGGTATGTGTATTTTTTCCCTAGGCCATTCTGGTTAAGCGTTTGGAGCAGCAGAAGTGCGAAAAATTCCTGGCCTTCTCAACCATTTCTTGGCTTCAAGCTCCCTTATCTTGCGAACGGATGGACCTAACCCAAAAATTCCTTTTGCATCCGAAAGTAGAAACTCGCCCGATTACAACGGTATGCGTATTTTTTCCCTAGGCCATTCTGGTTAAGCGTTTGGAGCAGCAGAAGAGCGTAAAATTTCTGGCCTTCTCAACCATTTCTTGGCTTCAAACTGTCTTATCTTGCGACCGGATGGACCAAACCCAAAAATTCCTATTGCATCCGAAAGTAGAAACTCGCCCGATTACAACGGTATGCGTATTTTTTCCCTAGGCTATTCTGGTTAAACGATTGGAGCAACAGAATTGCGAAAAATTTTTTACCTTGTCAACCATTTCTTGGCTTCAATCTCCCATATCACGCGAACGGATTGACCTAACCCAAAAATTCCTGTTGCGTATGAAAGTAGGAACTCGCCCGATTACAACGGTATGTGTATTTTTTCCCTAGGCCATTCTGGTTAAGCGATTGGAGCAGCAGGATTGCGAAAAATTTGTTCTCTTCACTACAATTTCTTAGCTTCAAACTCCCAAATTTTGCGAACGGATTGACCTAACCCAAAAATTCCTATTGCATCTTAAAGTAGAAACACGCCCGATTACAACGGTATGTGTGTTTCTCCCCTAGGCCAATCTGGTTAAGCGTTTGGAGCAGCAGAATTGCGAAAAATGTTTTGCGTTCTCAACCATTTCTTGGCTTCAAACTCCCATATCGCGCGAACGGATTGACCCACCCCAAAAATTCCTGTTGCGTCTGAAAGTAGAAACTCGCCCGATTACAACAGTATGTGTATTTTTTCCCTAGGCTATTCTGGTTAAGCGTTTGGAGCAGCAGAAGTGCGAAAAATTCCTGGCCTTCACAACCATTTCTTGGCTTCAAGCTCCCTTATCTTGCGAACGGATGGACCTAACCCAAAAATTCCTTTTGCATCCGAAAGTAGAAACTCGCCCGATTACAACGGTATGCGTATTTTCTCCCTAGGCCATTCTGGTTAAGCGTCTGGAGCAGCAGAAGTGCGAAAAATTTCTGGCCTTCTCAACCATTTCTTGGCTTCAAACTCCCTTATCTTGCGAACGGATGGACCTAACCCAAAAATTCCTATTGCATCTGAAAGTAGAAACACGCCCGATTACAACGGTATGTGTATTTTTTCCCTAGGCCATCCTGGTTAAGCGATTGGAGCAGCAGAAGTGCAAAAAATTTGTTGTCTTGTCAACCATTTCTTAGCTTCAATGTCCCATATCTGGCGAACGGATTGAACTAAACCAATAATTCCTATTGCATTTGAAAGTAGAAACTCGCTCGATTACAACGGTATGTGTATTTTTTCCCTAGGCCATTCTGGTTAAGCGATTGGAGCAGCAGAAGTGCGAAAAAATTGTTCTCTTCTCAACCATTTCTTAGCTTCAAACTCCCATATCTCGTGAACGGAGTGACCTAACCCAAAAATTCCTATTGCATCTGAAAGTAGAAACTCGACCGATTACAACGCTATGTGCATTTTTTCCGTAGGCCATTCTGGTTAAGCGTTTGGAGCAGCAGAATTGCGAAAAATTTGTTGTCTTGTCAACCATTTCTTATCTTCAAACTCCCATATCTCGCGAGCGGATTCACCTAACCCAAAATTTCCTATTGCATCTGAAAGTAGAAACACGCCCGATTACAACGGTATGTGTATTTTTTCCCTAGGCCATTCTGGTTAAGCGATTGGAGCAGCAGAAGTGCGAAAAAATTGTTCTCTTCTCAACCATTTCTTAGCTTCAAACTCCCATATCTCGTGAACGGAGTGACCTAACCCAAAAATTCCTATTGCATCTGAAAGTAGAAACTCGCCCGATTACAACGGTATGTGTATTTTTCTCCTAGGCCTTTCTGGTTAAGCGTTTGGGCAGCAGAAGTGCGAAAAATTTGTGACCTTCTCAACCATTTCTTAGCTTCAAACTCCCATATCTCGCGAACGGAGTGACCTAACCCAAAAATTCCTATTGCATCTGAAAGTAGAAACTCGATCGATTACAACGGTATGTGCATTTTTTCCGTAGGCCATTCTGGTTAAGCGTTTGGAGCAGCAGAATTGCGAAAAATTTGTTGTCTTGTCAACCATTTCTTATCTTCAAACTCCCATATCTCGCGAGCGGATTCACCTAACCCAAAATTTCCTATTGCATCTGAACGTAGAAACTCGCCCGATTACAACGGTATGTGTATTTTTCTCCTAGGCCTTTCTGGTTAAGCGTTTGGAGCAGCAGAATTGCGAAAAATTTTTTGCGTTCTCAACCATTTCTTGACTTCAAACTCCCATATCGCGCGAACGGATTGACCCACCCCAAAAATTCCTGTTGCGTCTGAAAGTAGAAACTCGCCCGATTACAACAGTATGTGTATTTTTTCCCTAGGCCATTCTGGTTAAGCGTTTGGAGCAGCAGAAGAGCGAAAAATTTCTGGCCTTCTCAACCATTTCTTGGCTTCAAACTCCCTTATCTTGCGACCGGATGGACCTAACCCAAAAATTCCTATTGCATCCGAAAGTAGAAACTCGCCCGATTACAACGGTATGCATATTTTTTCCCTAGGCCATTCTGGTTAAGCGTTTGGAGCAGCAGAAGTGCGAAAAATTTCTTGCCTTGTCAACCATTTCTTGGCTTCAAACTCCCATATCTCGCGAACGGATTGACCTAACCCAGAAATTCCTGTTGCGTATGAAAGTAGATACTCGCCCGATTACAACAGTATGTGTATTTTTTCCCTAGGCCATTCTGGTTAAGCGATTGGAGCAGCAGAATAGCGAAAAATTTTTTGCCTTGTCAACCATTTCTTGGCTTCAAACTCCCATATCTCGCGAACGGATTGACCTAACCCAAAAATTCCTGCTGCGTATGAAAGTAGAAACTCGCCCGATTACAACAGTATGAGTATTTTTTCCCTAGGCCATTCTGGTTAAGCGATTGGAGCAGCAGAAGTGCAAAAAATTTGTTGTCTTGTCAACCATTTCTTAGCTTCAAACTCCAATATCACGCGAACGGATTGACATATCCCAAAAATTCCTGTTGCGTCTGAAAGTAGAAACTCGCACGATTACAACGGTATGTGTATTTTTTCCCTAGGGCATTCTGGTTAAGCGTTTGGAGCAGCAGAATTGCGAAACATTTTTTGCGTTCTCAACCATTTCTTGGCTTCAAACTCCCATATCGCGCGAACGGATTGACCCACCCCAAAAATTCCTGTTGCGTCTGAAAGTAGAAACTCGCCCGATTACAACAGTATGTGTATTTTTTCCCTAGGCCATTCTGGTTAAGCGATTGGAGCAGCAGAATAGCGAAAAATTTTTTGCCTTGTCAACCATTTCTTGGCTTCAAACTCCCATATCTCGCGAACGGAGTGACCTAACCCAAAAATTCCTGCTGCGTATGAAAGTAGAAACTCGCCCGATTACAACAGTATGAGTATTTTTTCCCTAGGCCATTCTGGTTAAGCGATTGGAGTAGCTGAAGTGCGAAAAATTTGTTGTCTTGTCAACCATTTCTTAGCTTCAAAGTCCCATATCTCGCGAACGGATTGAACTAACCCAAAGATTCCTATTGCATCTGAAAGTTGAAACTCGCCCGATTACAACGGTATGTGTATTTTTTCCCTAGGCCATTCTGGTTAAGCGATTGGAGCAGCAGAAGTGCAAAAAATTTGTTGTCTTGTCAACCATTTCTTAGCTTCAAAGTCCCATATCTCGCGAACGGATTGACCTAACCCAAAAATTCCTATTGCATCCGAAAGTAGAAACTCGCCCGATTACAAAGGTATGTGCATTTTTTCCCTAGGCCATTCTGGTTAAGCGATTGGAGCAGCAGAAGTGCAAAAAATTTGTTGTCTTGTCAACCATTTCTTAGCTTCAAACTCCAATATCACGCGAACGGATTGACATATCCCAAAAATTCCTGTTGCGTCTGAAAGTAGAAACTCGCACGATTACAACGGTATGTGTATTTTTTCCCTAGGGCATTCTGGTTAAGCGTTTGGAGCAGCAGAATTGCGAAACATTTTTTGCGTTCTCAACCATTTCTTGGCTTCAAACTCCCATATCGCGCGAACGGATTGACCCACCCCAAAAATTCCTGTTGCGTCTGAAAGTAGAAACTCGCCCGATTACAACAGTATGTGTATTTTTTCCCTAGGCCATTCTGGTTAAGCGTTTGGAGCAGCAGAAGAGCGAAAAATTTCTGGCCTTCTCAACCATTTCTTGGCTTCAAACTCCCTTATCTTGCGACCGGATGGACCAAACCCAAAAATTCCTATTGCATCCGAAAGTAGAAACACGCCCGATTACAACGGTATGCGTATTTTTTCCCTAGGCCATTCTGGTTAAGCGTTTGGAGCAGCAGAAGTGCGAAAAATTTCTTGCCTTGTCAACCATTTCTTGGCTTCAAACTCCCATATCTCGCGAACGGATTGAACTAACCCAAAAATTCCTGTTGCGTATGAAAGTAGATACTCGCCCGATTACAACAGTATGTGTATTTTTTCCCTAGGCCATTCTGGTTAAGCGATTGGAGCAGCAGAATAGCGAAAAATTTTTTGCCGTGTCAACCATTTCTTGGCTTCAAACTCCCATATCTCGCGAACGGATTGACCTAACCCAAAAATTCCTGCTGCGTATGAAAGTAGAAACTCGCCCGATTACAACAGTATGTGTATTTTTTCCCTAGGCCATTCTGGTTAAGCGATTGGAGTAGCTGAAGTGCGAAAAATTTGTTGTCTTGTGAACCATTTCTTAGCTTCAAAGTCCCATATCTCGCGAACGGATTGAACTAACCCAAAGATTCCTATTGCATCTGAAAGTTGAAACTCGCCCGATTACAACGGTATGTGTATTTTTTCCCTAGGCCATTCTGGTTAAGCGTTTGGAGCAGCAGAAGTGCAAAAAATTTGTTGTCTTGTCAACCATTTCTTAGCTTCAAAGTCCCATATCTCGCGAACGGATTGACCTAACCCAAAAATTCCTATTGCATCCGAAAGTAGAAACTCGCCCGATTACAAAGGTATGTGCATTTTTTCCCTAGGCCATTCTGGTTACGCGATTGGAGCAGCAGAAGTGCAAAAAATTTGTTGTCTTGTCAACCATTTCTTAGCTTCAAAGTCCCATATCTCGCGAACGGATTGACCTAACCCAAAAATTCCTATTGCATCCGAAAGTAGAAACTCGCCCGATTACAAAGGTATGTGCATTTTTTCCCTAGGCCATTCTGGTTAAGCGTTTGGAGCAGCAGAATTGCGAAAAATTTTTTGCCTTGTCAACCATTTCTTGGCTTCAATCTCCCATATCACGCGAACGGATTGACCTAACCCAAAAATTCCTGTTGCGTATGAAAGTAGAAACTCGCCCGATTACAACGGTATGTGTATTTTTTCCCTAGGCTATTTTGGTTAAGCGATTGGAGTAGCAGAAGTGCGAAAAATTTGTTGTCTTGTCAACCATTTCTTAGCTTCAAAGTCCCATATCTCGCGAACGGATTGAACTAACCCAAAGATTCCTATTGCATCTGAAAGTAGAAACTCGCCCGATTACAACGGTATGTGTATTTTTTCCCTAGGCCATTCTGGTTAAGCGATTGGAGCAGCAGAAGTGCGAAAAATTTGCTGTAATTTCAACCATTTCTTCGCTTCATAGGCCCATATCTCGCGAACGGATTGACCAAACCCAAAAATTCCTGCTGCGTCTGAAAGTAGAAACTCGCCCGATTACAACTGTATGTGTATTTTTTCCCTAGGCCATTCTGGTTAAGCGTTTGGAGCAGCAGAAGTGCGAAAAATTTCTTGCCTTGTCAACCATTTCTTGGCTTCAAACTCCCATATCTCGCGAACGGATTGAACTAACCCAAAAATTCCTGTTGCGTATGAAAGTAGATACTCGCCCGATTACAACAGTATGTGTATTTTTTCCCTAGGCCATTCTGGTTAAGCGATTGGAGCAGCAGAATAGCGAAAAAATTTTTGCCTTGTCAACCATTTCTTGGCTTCAAACTCCCATATCTCGCGAACGGATTGACCTAACCCAAAAATTCCTGCTGCGTATGAAAGTAGAAACTCGCCCGATTACAACAGTATGTGTATTTTTTCCCTAGGCCATTCTGGTTAAGCGATTGGAGTAGCTGAAGTGCGAAAAATTTGTTGTCTTGTGAACCATTTCTTAGCTTCAAAGTCCCATATCTCGCGAACGGATTGAACTAACCCAAAGATTCCTATTGCATCTGAAAGTTGAAACTCGCCCGATTACAACGGTATGTGTATTTTTTCCCTAGGCCATTCTGGTTAAGCGATTGGAGCAGCAGAAGTGCAAAAAATTTGTTGTCTAGTCAACCATTTCTTAGCTTCAAAGTCCCATATCTCGCGAACGGATTGACCTAACCCAAAAATTCCTATTGCATCCGAAAGTAGAAACTCGCCCGATTACAAAGGTATGTGCATTTTTTCCCTAGGCCATTCTGGTTACGCGATTGGAGCAGCAGAAGTGCAAAAAATTTGTTGTCTTGTCAACCATTTCTTAGCTTCAAAGTCCCATACCTCGCGAACGGATTGACCAAACCCAAAAATTCCTATTGCATCCGAAAGAAGAAACTCGCCCGATTACAACGGTATGCGTATTTTTTCCCTAGGCTATTCTGGTTAAACGATTGGAGCAACAGAATTGCGAAAAATTTTTTACCTTGTCAACCATTTCTTGGCTTCAATCTCCCATATCACGCGAACGGATTGACCTAACCCAAAAATTCCTGTTGCGTATGAAAGTAGAAACTCGCCCGATTACAACGGTATGTGTATTTTTTCCCTAGGCCATTCTGGTTAAGCGATTGGAGCAGCAGGATTGCGAAAAATTTGTTCTCTTCTCTGCAATTTCTTAGCTTCAAACTCCCAAATCTCGCGAACGGATTGACCTAACCCAAAAATTCCTATTGCATCTTAAAGTAGAAACACGCCCGATTACAACGGTATGTGTGTTTCTCCCCTAGGCCAATCTGGTTAAGCGTTTGGAGCAGCAGAATTGCGAAAAATGTTTTGCGTTCTCAACCATTTCTTGGCTTCAAACTCCCATATCGCGCGAACGGATTGACCCACCCCAAAAATTCCTGTTGCGTCTGAAAGTAGAAACTCGCCCGATTACAACAGTATGTGTATTTTTTCCCTAGGCCATTCTGGTTAAGCGTTTGGAGCAGCAGAAGTGCGAAAAATTCCTGGCCTTCTCAACCATTTCTTGGCTTCAAGCTCCCTTATCTTGCGAACGGATGGACCTAACCCAAAAATTCCTTTTGCATCCGAAAGTAGAAACTCGCCCGATTACAACGGTATGTGTATTTTCTCCTAGGCCATTCTGGTTAAGCGTTTGGAGCAGCAGAAGTGCGAAAAATTTCTGGCCTTCTCAACCATTTCTTGGCTTCAAACTCCCTTATCTTGCGAACGGATGGACCTAACCCAAAAATTCCTATTGCATCTGAAAGTAGAAACACGCCCGATTACAACGGTATGTGTATTTTTTCCCTAGGCCATTCTGGTTAAGCGATTGGAGCAGCAGAAGTGCAAAAAATTTGTTGTCTTGTCAACCATTTCTTAGCTTCAATGTCCCATATCTGGCGAACGGATTGAACTAAACCAAAAATTCCTATTGCATTTGAAAGTAGAAACTCGCCCGATTACAACGGTATGTGTATTTTTTCCCTAGGCCATTCTGGTTAAGCGATTGGAGCAGCAGAAGTGCGAAAAAATTGTTCTCTTCTCAACCATTTCTTAGCTTCAAACTCCCATATCTCGCGAACGGAGTGACCTAACCCAAAAATTCCTATTGCATCTGAAAGTAGAAACTCGACCGATTACAACGGTATGTGCATTTTTTCCGTAGGCCATTCTGGTTAAGCGTTTGGAGCAGCAGAATTGCGAAAAATTTGTTGTCTTGTCAACCATTTCTTATCTTCAAACTCCCATATCTCACGAGCGGATTCACCTAACCCAAAATTTCCTATTGCATCTGAAAGTAGAAACACGCCCGATTACAACGGTATGTGTGTTTTTCCCCTAGGCCATTCTGGTTAAGCGATTGGAGCAGCAGAAGTGCGAAAAATTTGTTGTCTTCTCACCGATTTCTTCGCCTCATAGTTCCATATCTCGCGAACGGATTGACGAAACTCAAAAATTCCTGCTGCGTCTGAAAGTTGAAACTCGCCCGATTACAACTGTATACGTATTTTTTCCCTAGTCCATTCTGGTTATGCGTTTGGAGCAGCAGAAGTGCGAAAAATTTGTTCTCTTCTCAACCATTTCTTAGCTTCAAACTCCCATATCTCGCGAACGGATAGACCTAACCCAAAAATTCCTATTGCATCTGAAAGTAGAAATTCGCCCGATTACAACGGTATGTGTATTTTTCTCCTAGGCCTTTCTGGTTAAGCGTTTGGGCAGCAGAAGTGCGAAAAATTTGTGACCTTCTCAACCATTTCTTAGCTTCAAACTCCCATATCTCGCGAACGGATTGACCTAACCCAAAAATTCCTATTGCATCTGAAAGTAGAAACTCGCCCGATTACAACAGTATGTGTATTTTTTCCCTAGGCCATTCTGGTTAAGCGATTGGAGCAGCAGAATAGCGAAAAATTTTTTGCCTTGTCAACCATTTCTTGGCTTCAAACTCCCATATCTCGCGAACGGATTGACCTAACCCAAAAATTCCTGCTGCGTATGAAAGTAGAAACTCGCCCGATTACAACAGTATGAGTATTTTTTCCCTAGGCCATTCTGGTTAGGCGATTGGAGTAGCTGAAGTGCGAAAAATTTGTTGTCTTGTAAACCATTTCTTAGCTTCAAAGTCCCATATCTCGCGAACGGATTGAACTAACCCAAAGATTCCTATTGCATCTGAAAGTTGAAACTCGCCCGATTACAACGGTATGTGTATTTTTTCCCTAGGCCATTCTGGTTAAGCGATTGGAGCAGCAGAAGTGCAAAAAATTTGTTGTCTTGTCAACCATTTCTTAGCTTCAAAGTCCCATATCTCGCGAACGGATTGACCTAACCCAAAAATTCCTATTGCATCCGAAAGTAGAAACTCGCCCGATTACAAAGGTATGTGCATTTTTTCCCTAGGCCATTCTGGTTAAGCGATTGGAGCAGCAGAAGTGCAAAAAATTTGTTGTCTTGTCAACCATTTCTTAGCTTCAAACTCCAATATCACGCGAACGGATTGACATATCCCAAAAATTCCTGTTGCGTCTGAAAGTAGAAACTCGCACGATTACAACGGTATGTGTATTTTTTCCCTAGGGCATTCTGGTTAAGCGTTTGGAGCAGCAGAATTGCGAAACATTTTTTGCGTTCTCAACCATTTCTTGGCTTCAAACTCCCATATCGCGCGAACGGATTGACCCACCCCAAAAATTCCTGTTGCGTCTGAAAGTAGAAACTCGCCCGATTACAACAGTATGTGTATTTTTTCCCTAGGCCGTTCTGGTTAAGCGTTTGGAGCAGCAGAAGAGCGAAAAATTTCTGGCCTTCTCAACCATTTCTTGCTTCAAACTCCCTTATCTTGCGACCGGATGGACCAAACCCAAAAATTCCTATTGCATCCGAAAGTAGAAACACGCCTGATTACAACGGTATGCGTATTTTTTCCCTAGGCCATTCTGGTTAAGCGTTTGGAGCAGCAGAAGTGCGAAAAATTTCTTGCCTTGTCAACCATTTCTTGGCTTCAATCTCCCATATCTCGCGAACGGATTGAACTAACACAAAAATTCCTGTTGCGTATGAAAGTAGATACTCGCCCGATTACAACAGTATGTGTATTTTTTCCCTAGGCCATTCTGGTTAAGCGATTGGAGCAGCAGAATAGCGAAAAATTTTTTGCCTTGTCAACCATTTCTTGGCTTCAAACTCCCATATCTCGCGAACGGATTGACCTAACCAAAAAATTCCTGCTGCGTATGAAAGTAGAAACTCGCCCGATTACAACAGTATGTGTATTTTTTCCCTAGGCCATTCTGGTTAAGCGATTGGAGTAGCTGAAGTGCGAAAAATTTGTTGTCTTGTGAACCATTTCTTAGCTTCAAAGTCCCATATCTCGCGAACGGATTGAACTAACCCAAAGATTCCTATTGCATCTGAAAGTTGAAACTCGCCCGATTACAACGGTATGTGTATTTTTTCCCTAGGCCATTCTGGTTAAGCGATTGGAGCAGCAGAAGTGCAAAAAATTTGTTGTCTTGTCAACCATTTCTTAGCTTCAAAGTCCCATATCTCGCGAACGGATTGACCTAACCCAAAAATTCCTATTGCATCCGAAAGTAGAAACTCGCCCGATTACAAAGGTATGTGCATTTTTTCCCTAGGCCATTCTGGTTACGCGATTGGAGCAGCAGAAGTGCAAAAAATTTGTTGTCTTGTCAACCATTTCTTAGCTTCAAAGTCCCATACCTCGCGAACGGATTGACCAAACCCAAAAATTCCTATTGCATCCGAAAGAAGAAACTCGCCCGATTACAACGGTATGCGTATTTTTTCCCTAGGCTATTCTGGTTAAACGATTGGAGCAACAGAATTGCGAAAAATTTTTTACCTTGTCAACCATTTCTTGGCTTCAATCTCCCATATCACGCGAACGGATTGACCTAACCCAAAAATTCCTGTTGCGTATGAAAGTAGAAACTCGCCCGATTACAACGGTATGTGTATTTTTTCCCTAGGCCATTCTGGTTAAGCGATTGGAGCAGCAGGATTGCGAAAAATTTGTTCTCTTCTCTACAATTTCTTAGCTTCAAACTCCCAAATCTCGCGAACGGATTGACCTAACCCAAAAATTCCTATTGCATCTTAAAGTAGAAACACGCCCGATTACAACGGTATGTGTGTTTCTCCCCTAGGCCAATCTGGTTAAGCGTTTGGAGCAGCAGAATTGCGAAAAATGTTTTGCGTTCTCAACCATTTCTTGGCTTCAAACTCCCATATCGCGCGAACGGATTGACCAAACACAAAAATTCCTATTGCATCCGAAAGTAGAAACTCGCCCGATTACAACGGTATGCGTATTTTTTCCCTAGGCTATTCAGGTTAAACGATTGGAGCAACAGAATTGCGAAAAATTTTTTACCTTGTCAACCATTTCTTGGCTTCAATCTCCCATATCACGCGAACGGATTGACCTAACCCAAAAATTCCTGTTGCGTATGAAAGTAGAAACTCGCCCGATTACAACGGTATGTGTATTTTTTCCCTAGGCCATTCTGGTTAAGCGATTGGAGCAGCAGGATTGCGAAAAATTTGTTCTCTTCTCTACAATTTCTTAGCTTCAAACTCCCAAATTTTGCGAACGGATTGACCTAACCCAAAGATTCCTATTGCATCTTAAAGTAGAAACACGCCCGATTACAACGGTATGTGTGTTTCTCCCCTAGGCCAATCTGGTTAAGCGTTTGGAGCAGCAGAATTGCGAAAAATGTTTTGCGTTCTCAACCATTTCTTGGCTTCAAACTCCCATATCGCGCGAACGGATTGACCCACCCCAAAAATTCCTGTTGCGTCTGAAAGTAGAAACTCGCCCGATTACAACAGTATGTGTATTTTTTCCCTAGGCCATTCTGGTTAAGCGTTTGGAGCAGCAGAAGTGCGAAAAATTCCTGGCCTTCTCAACCATTTCTTGGCTTCAAGCTCCCTTATCTTGCGAACGGATGGACCTAACCCAAAAATTCCTTTTGCATCCGAAAGTAGAAACTCGCCCGATTACAACGGTATGCGTATTTTCTCCCTAGGCCATTCTGGTTAAGCGTTTGGAGCAGCAGAAGTGCGAAAAATTTCTGGCCTTCTCAACCATTTCTTGGCTTCAAACTCCCTTATCTTGCGAACGGATGGACCTAACCCAAAAATTCCTATTGCATCTGAAAGTAGAAACACGCCCGATTACAACGGTATGTGTATTTTTTCCCTAGGCCATTCTGGTTAAGCGATTGGAGCAGCAGAAGTGCAAAAAATTTGTTGTCTTGTCAACCATTTCTTAGCTTCAATGTCCCATATCTGGCGAACGGATTGAACTAAACCAAAAATTCCTATTGCATTTGAAAGTAGAAACTCGCCCGATTACAACGGTATGTGTATTTTTTCCCTAGGCCATTCTGGTTAAGCGATTGGAGCAGCAGAAGTGCGAAAAAATTGTTCTCTTCTCAACCATTTCTTAGCTTCAAACTCCCATATCTCGCGAACGGAGTGACCTAACCCAAAAATTCCTATTGCATCTGAAAGTAGAAACACGCCCGATTACAACGGTATGTGTGTTTTTCCCCTAGGCCATTCTGGTTAAGCGATTGGAGCAGCAGAAGTGCGAAAAATTTGTTGTCTTCTCACCGATTTCTTCGCCTCATAGTTCCATATCTCGCGAACGGATTGACGAAACTCAAAAATTCCTGCTGCGTCTGAAAGTTGAAACTCGCCCGATTACAACTGTATACGTATTTTTTCCCTAGTCCATTCTGGTTATGCGTTTGGAGCAGCAGAAGTGCGAAAAATTTGTTCTCTTCTCAACCATTTCTTAGCTTCAAACTCCCATATCTCGCGAACGGATTGACCTAACCCAAAAATTCCTATTGCATCTGAAAGTAGAAACTCGCCCGATTACAACGGTATGTGTATTTTTCTCCTAGGCCTTTCTGGTTAAGCGTTTGGGCAGCAGAAGTGCGAAAAATTTGTGACCTTCTCAACCATTTCTTAGCTTCAAACTCCCATATCTCGCGAACGGGATTGACCAAACCCAAAAATTCCTATTGCATCTGAAAGTAGAAACTCGCCCGATTACAACAGTATGTGTATTTTTTCCCTAGGCCATTCTGGTTAAGCGATTGGAGCAGCAGAATAGCGAAAAATTTTTTGCCTTGTCAACCATTTCTTGGCTTCAAACTCCCATATCTCGCGAACGGATTGACCTAACCCAAAAATTCCTGCTGCGTATGAAAGTAGAAACTCGCCCGATTACAACAGTATGAGTATTTTTTCCCTAGGCCATTCTGGTTAAGCGATTGGAGTAGCTGAAGTGCGAAAAATTTGTTGTCTTGTCAACCATTTCTTAGCTTCAAAGTCCCATATCTCGCGAACGGATTGAACTAACCCAAAGATTCCTATTGCATCTGAAAGTTGAAACTCGCCCGATTACAACGGTATGTGTATTTTTTCCCTAGGCCATTCTGGTTAAGCGATTGGAGCAGCAGAAGTGCAAAAAATTTGTTGTCTTGTCAACCATTTCTTAGCTTCAAAGTCCCATATCTCGCGAACGGATTGACCTAACCCAAAAATTCCTATTGCATCCGAAAGTAGAAACTCGCCCGATTACAAAGGTATGTGCATTTTTTCCCTAGGCCATTCTGGTTAAGCGATTGGAGCAGCAGAAGTGCAAAAAATTTGTTGTCTTGTCAACCATTTCTTAGCTTCAAACTCCAATATCACGCGAACGGATTGACATATCCCAAAAATTCCTGTTGCGTCTGAAAGTAGAAACTCGCACGATTACAACGGTATGTGTATTTTTTCCCTAGGGCATTCTGGTTAAGCGTTTGGAGCAGCAGAATTGCGAAACATTTTTTGCGTTCTCAACCATTTCTTGGCTTCAAACTCCCATATCGCGCGAACGGATTGACCCACCCCAAAAATTCCTGTTGCGTCTGAAAGTAGAAACTCGCCCGATTACAACAGTATGTGTATTTTTTCCCTAGGCCATTCTGGTTAAGCGTTTGGAGCAGCAGAAGAGCGAAAAATTTCTGGCCTTCTCAACCAGTTCTTGGCTTCAAACTCCCTTATCTTGCGACCGGATGGACCAAACCCAAAAATTCCTATTGCATCCGAAAGTAGAAACACGCCTGATTACAACGGTATGCGTATTTTTTCCCTAGGCCATTCTGGTTAAGCGTTTGGAGCAGCAGAAGTGCGAAAAATTTCTTGCCTTGTCAACCATTTCTTGGCTTCAAACTCCCATATCTCGCGAACGGATTGAACTAACCCAAAAATTCCTGTTGCGTATGAAAGTAGATACTCGCCCGATTACAACAGTATGTGTATTTTTTCCCTAGGCCATTCTGGTTAAGCGATTGGAGCAGCAGAATAGCGAAAAATTTTTTGCCTTGTCAACCATTTCTTGGCTTCAAACTCCCATATCTCGCGAACGGATTGACCTAACCCAAAAATTCCTGCTGCGTATGAAAGTAGAAACTCGCCCGATTACAACAGTATGTGTATTTTTTCCCTAGGCCATTCTGGTTAAGCGATTGGAGTAGCCGAAGTGCGAAAAATTTGTTGTCTTGTGAACCATTTCTTAGCTTCAAAGTCCCATATCTCGCGAACGGATTGAACTAACCCAAAGATTCCTATTGCATCTGAAAGTTGAAACTCCCCCGATTACAACGGTATGTGTATTTTTTCCCTAGGCCATTCTGGTTAAGCGATTGGAGCAGCAGAAGTGCAAAAAATTTGTTGTCTTGTCAACCATTTCTTAGCTTCAAAGTCCCATATCTCGCGAACGGATTGACCTAACCCAAAAATTCCTATTGCATCCGAAAGTAGAAACTCGCCCGATTACAAAGGTATGTGCATTTTTTCCCTAGGCCATTCTGGTTACGCGATTGGAGCAGCAGAAGTGCAAAAAATTTGTTGTCTTGTCAACCATTTCTTAGCTTCAAAGTCCCATACCTCGCGAACGGATTGACCAAACCCAAAAATTCCTATTGCATCCGAAAGAAGAAACTCGCCCGATTACAACGGTATGCGTATTTTTTCCCTAGGCTATTCTGGTTAAACGATTGGAGCAACAGAATTGCGAAAAATTTTTTACCTTGTCAACCATTTCTTGGCTTCAATCTCCCATATCACGCGAACGGATTGACCTATCCCAAAAATTCCTGTTGCGTATGAAAGTAGAAACTCGCCCGATTACAACGGTATGTGTATTTTTTCCCTAGGCCATTCTGGTTAAGCGATTGGAGCAGCAGGATTGCGAAAAATTTGTTCTCTTCTCTACAATTTCTTAGCTTCAAACTCCCAAATCTCGCGAACGGATTGACCTAACCCAAAAATTCCTATTGCATCTTAAAGTAGAAACACGCCCGATTACAACGGTATGTGTGTTTCTCCCCTAGGCCAATCTGGTTAAGCGTTTGGAGCAGCAGAATTGCGAAAAATGTTTTGCGTTCTCAACCATTTCTTGGCTTCAAACTCCCATATCGCGCGAACGGATTGACCCACCCCAAAAATTCCTGTTGCGTCTGAAAGTAGAAACTCGCCCGATTACAACAGTATGTGTATTTTTTCCCTAGGCCATTCTGGTTAAGCGTTTGGAGCAGCAGAAGTGCGAAAAATTCCTGGCCTTCTCAACCATTTCTTGGCTTCAAGCTCCCTTATCCTGCGAACGGATGGACCTAACCCAAAAATTCCTTTTGCATCCGAAAGTAGAAACTCGCCCGATTACAACGGTATGTGTATTTTTCTCCTAGGCCATTCTGGTTAAGCGATTGGAGCAGCAGAATTGCGAAAAATTTGTTGTCTTCTCAACCATTTCTTCGCTTCATAGTCCCATATCTCGCGAACGGATTGACCAAACCCAAAAATTCCTGCTGCGTCTGAAAGCAGAAACTCGCCCGATTACAACGGTATGTGTATTTTTTCCCTAGGCCATTCTGGTTAAGCGTTTGGAGCAGCAGAATTGCGAAGAATTTGTTCTCTTCTCTACCATTTCTTAGCTTCAAACTCCCAAATCTCGCGAACGGATTGACCCTACCCAAAAATTCCTATTGCATCTGAAAGTAGAAACTCGCCGGATTACAATGGTACGTGTATTTATACTCTAGGCAATTCTGGTTAAGCGATTGGAGCAGCAGAATTGCGAAAAATGTTTTGCGTTCTCAACCATTTCTTGGCTTCAAACTCCCATATCGCGCGAACGGATTGACCAAACCCAAAAATTCCCGCTGCGTCTGAAAGTAGAAACTCGCCCGATTACAACTGTATGCGTATTTTTTCCCTAGGCCATTCTGGTTATGCGTTTGGAGCAGCAGAAGTGCGAAAAATTTGTTCTCTTCTCAACCATTTCATAGCTTCAAACTCCCATATCTCGCGAACGGATTGACCTAAACCAAAAATTCCTATTGCATCTGAAAGTAGAAACTCGCCCGATTGCAACAGTATGTGTATTTTTTCCCTAGGCCATTCTGGTTAAGCGTTTGGAGCAGCAGAATTGCGAAAAATTCCTGGCCTTCTCAACCATTTCTTGGCTTCAAACTCCCTTATCTTGCGAACGGATGGACCTAACCCAAAAATTCCTATTGCATCCGAAAGTAGAAACTCGCCCGATTACAACGGTATGTGTATTTTTTCCCTAGGCCATTCTGGTTAAGCGATTGGAGCAGCAGAAGTGCAAAAAATTTGTTGTCTTGTCAACCATTTCTTAGCTTCAAACTCCAATATCACGCGAACGGATTGACATATCCCAAAAATTCCTGTTGCGTCTGAAAGTAGAAACTCGCACGATTACAACGGTATGTGTATTTTTTCCCTAGGGCATTCTGGTTAAGCGTTTGGAGCAGCAGAATTGCGAAACATTTTTTGCGTTCTCAACCATTTCTTGGCTTCAAACTCCCTTATCTTGCGAACGGATGGACCTAACCCAAAAATTCCTATTGCATCCGAAAGTAGAAACTCGCCCGATTACAACAGTATGTGTATTTTTTCCCTAGGCCATTCTGGTTAAGCGTTTGGAGCAGCAGAAGTGCGAAAAATTCCTGGCCTTCTCAACCATTTCTTGGCTTCAAGCTCCCTTATCTTGCGAACGGATGGACCTAACCCAAAAATTCCTTTTGCATCCGAAAGTAGAAACTCGCCCGATTACAACGGTATGCGTATTTTTTCCCTAGGCCATTCTGGTTAAGCGTTTGGAGCAGCAGAATTGCGAAAAATTTCTGGCCTTCTCAACCATTTCTTGGCTTCAAACTCCCTTATCTTGCGAACGGATGGACCTAACCCAAAAATTCCTATTGCATCCGAAAGTAGAAACTCGCCCGATTACAAAGGTATGTGCATTTTTTCCCTAGGCCATTCTGGTTAAGCGATTGGAGCAGCAGAAGTGCAAAAAATTTGTTGTCTTGTCAACCATTTCTTAGCTTCAAACTCCAATATCACGCGAACGGATTGACATATCCCAAAAATTCCTGTTGCGTCTGAAAGTAGAAACTCGCACGATTACAACGGTATGTGTATTTTTTCCCTAGGGCATTCTGGTTAAGCGTTTGGAGCAGCAGAATTGCGAAACATTTTTTGCGTTCTCAACCATTTCTTGGCTTCAAACTCCCATATCGCGCGAACGGATTGACCCACCCCAAAAATTCCTGTTGCGTCTGAAAGTAGAAACTCGCCCGATTACAACAGTATGTGTATTTTTTCCCTAGGCCATTCTGGTTAAGCGTTTGGAGCAGCAGAAGAGCGAAAAATTTCTGGCCTTCTCAACCAGTTCTTGGCTTCAAACTCCCTTATCTTGCGACCGGATGGACCAAACCCAAAAATTCCTATTGCATCCGAAAGTAGAAACACGCCTGATTACAACGGTATGCGTATTTTTTCCCTAGGCCATTCTGGTTAAGCGTTTGGAGCAGCAGAAGTGCGAAAAATTTCTTGCCTTGTCAACCATTTCTTGGCTTCAAACTCCCATATCTCGCGAACGGATTGAACTAACCCAAAAATTCCTGTTGCGTATGAAAGTAGATACTCGCCCGATTACAACAGTATGTGTATTTTTTCCCTAGGCCATTCTGGTTAAGCGATTGGAGCAGCAGAATAGCGAAAAATTTTTTGCCTTGTCAACCATTTCTTGGCTTCAAACTCCCATATCTCGCGAACGGATTGACCTAACCCAAAAATTCCTGCTGCGTATGAAAGTAGAAACTCGCCCGATTACAACAGTATGTGTATTTTTTCCCTAGGCCATTCTGGTTAAGCGATTGGAGTAGCCGAAGTGCGAAAAATTTGTTGTCTTGTGAACCATTTCTTAGCTTCAAAGTCCCATATCTCGCGAACGGATTGAACTAACCCAAAGATTCCTATTGCATCTGAAAGTTGAAACTCCCCCGATTACAACGGTATGTGTATTTTTTCCCTAGGCCATTCTGGTTAAGCGA
The DNA here is from genome assembly GCF_051014685.1 of Ptiloglossa arizonensis. Lineage (NCBI taxonomy): Eukaryota > Metazoa > Arthropoda > Insecta > Hymenoptera > Colletidae > Ptiloglossa > Ptiloglossa arizonensis. Next base: position 209,086 of record NW_027479067.1, read on the forward strand.
TTGGAGCAGCAGAAGTGCAAAAAATTTGTTGTCTTGTCAACCATTTCTTAGCTTCAAAGTCCCATATCTCGCGAACGGATTGACCTAACCCAAAAATTCCTATTGCATCCGAAAGTAGAAACTCGCCCGATTACAAAGGTATGTGCATTTTTTCCCTAGGCCATTCTGGTTACGCGATTGGAGCAGCAGAAGTGCAAAAAATTTGTTGTCTTGTCAACCATTTCTTAGCTTCAAAGTCCCATACCTCGCGAACGGATTGACCAAACCCAAAAATTCCTATTGCATCCGAAAGAAGAAACTCGCCCGATTACAACGGTATGCGTATTTTTTCCCTAGGCTATTCTGGTTAAACGATTGGAGCAACAGAATTGCGAAAAATTTTTTACCTTGTCAACCATTTCTTGGCTTCAATCTCCCATATCACGCGAACGGATTGACCTATCCCAAAAATTCCTGTTGCGTATGAAAGTAGAAACTCGCCCGATTACAACGGTATGTGTATTTTTTCCCTAGGCCATTCTGGTTAAGCGATTGGAGCAGCAGGATTGCGAAAAATTTGTTCTCTTCTCTACAATTTCTTAGCTTCAAACTCCCAAATCTCGCGAACGGATTGACCTAACCCAAAAATTCCTATTGCATCTTAAAGTAGAAACACGCCCGATTACAACGGTATGTGTGTTTCTCCCCTAGGCCAATCTGGTTAAGCGTTTGGAGCAGCAGAATTGCGAAAAATGTTTTGCGTTCTCAACCATTTCTTGGCTTCAAACTCCCATATCGCGCGAACGGATTGACCCACCCCAAAAATTCCTGTTGCGTCTGAAAGTAGAAACTCGCCCGATTACAACAGTATGTGTATTTTTTCCCTAGGCCATTCTGGTTAAGCGTTTGGAGCAGCAGAAGTGCGAAAAATTCCTGGCCTTCTCAACCATTTCTTGGCTTCAAGCTCCCTTATCCTGCGAACGGATGGACCTAACCCAAAAATTCCTTTTGCATCCGAAAGTAGAAACTCGCCCGATTACAACGGTATGTGTATTTTTCTCCTAGGCCATTCTGGTTAAGCGATTGGAGCAGCAGAATTGCGAAAAATTTGTTGTCTTCTCAACCATTTCTTCGCTTCATAGTCCCATATCTCGCGAACGGATTGACCAAACCCAAAAATTCCTGCTGCGTCTGAAAGCAGAAACTCGCCCGATTACAACGGTATGTGTATTTTTTCCCTAGGCCATTCTGGTTAAGCGTTTGGAGCAGCAGAATTGCGAAGAATTTGTTCTCTTCTCTACCATTTCTTAGCTTCAAACTCCCAAATCTCGCGAACGGATTGACCCTACCCAAAAATTCCTATTGCATCTGAAAGTAGAAACTCGCCGGATTACAATGGTACGTGTATTTATACTCTAGGCAATTCTGGTTAAGCGATTGGAGCAGCAGAATTGCGAAAAATGTTTTGCGTTCTCAACCATTTCTTGGCTTCAAACTCCCATATCGCGCGAACGGATTGACCAAACCCAAAAATTCCCGCTGCGTCTGAAAGTAGAAACTCGCCCGATTACAACTGTATGCGTATTTTTTCCCTAGGCCATTCTGGTTATGCGTTTGGAGCAGCAGAAGTGCGAAAAATTTGTTCTCTTCTCAACCATTTCATAGCTTCAAACTCCCATATCTCGCGAACGGATTGACCTAAACCAAAAATTCCTATTGCATCTGAAAGTAGAAACTCGCCCGATTACAACAGTATGTGTATTTTTTCCCTAGGCCATTCTGGTTAAGCGTTTGGAGCAGCAGAATTGCGAAAAATTCCTGGCCTTCTCAACCATTTCTTGGCTTCAAACTCCCTTATCTTGCGAACGGATGGACCTAACCCAAAAATTCCTATTGCATCCGAAAGTAGAAACTCGCCCGATTACAACGGTATGTGTATTTTTTCCCTAGGCCATTCTGGTTAAGCGATTGGAGCAGCAGAAGTGCAAAAAATTTGTTGTCTTGTCAACCATTTCTTAGCTTCAAACTCCAATATCACGCGAACGGATTGACATATCCCAAAAATTCCTGTTGCGTCTGAAAGTAGAAACTCGCACGATTACAACGGTATGTGTATTTTTTCCCTAGGGCATTCTGGTTAAGCGTTTGGAGCAGCAGAATTGCGAAACATTTTTTGCGTTCTCAACCATTTCTTGGCTTCAAACTCCCTTATCTTGCGAACGGATGGACCTAACCCAAAAATTCCTATTGCATCCGAAAGTAGAAACTCGCCCGATTACAACAGTATGTGTATTTTTTCCCTAGGCCATTCTGGTTAAGCGTTTGGAGCAGCAGAAGTGCGAAAAATTCCTGGCCTTCTCAACCATTTCTTGGCTTCAAGCTCCCTTATCTTGCGAACGGATGGACCTAACCCAAAAATTCCTTTTGCATCCGAAAGTAGAAACTCGCCCGATTACAACGGTATGCGTATTTTTTCCCTAGGCCATTCTGGTTAAGCGTTTGGAGCAGCAGAATTGCGAAAAATTTCTGGCCTTCTCAACCATTTCTTGGCTTCAAACTCCCTTATCTTGCGAACGGATGGACCTAACCCAAAAATTCCTATTGCATCCGAAAGTAGAAACTCGCCCGATTACAACGGTATGTGTATTTTTTCCCTAGGCCATTCTGGTTAAGCGATTGGAGCAGCAGAAGTGCAAAAAATTTGTTGTCTTGTCAACCATTTCTTAGCTTCAAACTCCAATATCACGCGAACGGATTGACATATCCCAAAAATACCTGTTGCGTCTGAAAGTAGAAACTCGCACGATTACAACGGTATGTGTATTTTTTCCCTAGGGCATTCTGGTTAAGCGTTTGGAGCAGCAGAATTGCGAAACATTTTTTGCGTTCTCAACCATTTCTTGGCTTCAAACTCCCATATCGCGCGAACGGATTGACCCACCCCAAAAATTCCTGTTGCGTCTGAAAGTAGAAACTCGCCCGATTACAACAGTATGTGTATTTTTTCCCTAGGCCATTCTGGTTAAGCGTTTGGAGCAGCAGAAGAGCGAAAAATTTCTGGCCTTCTCAACCATTTCTTGGCTTCAAACTGTCTTATCTTGCGACCGGATGGACCAAACCCAAAAATTCCTATTGCATCCGAAAGTAGAAACTCGCCCGATTACAACGGTATGCGTATTTTTTCCCTAGGCCATTCTGGTTAAGCGTTTGGAGCAGCAGAAGTGCGAAAAATTTCTTGCCTTGTCAACCATTTCTTGGCTTCAAACTCCCATATCTCGCGAACGGATTGAACTAACCCAAAAATTCCTGTTGCATCTGAAAGTTGAAACTCGCCCGATTACAACGGTATGTGTATTTTTTCCCTAGGCCATTCTGGTTAAGCGATTGGAGCAGCAGAAGTGCAAAAAACTTGTTGTCCTGTCAACCATTTCTTAGCTTCAAAGTCCCATATCTCGCGAACGGATTGACCTAACCCAAAAATTCCTATTGCATCCGAAAGTAGAAACTCGCCCGATTACAAAGGTATGTGCATTTTTTCCCTAGGCCATTCTGGTTACGCGATTGGAGCAGCAGAAGTGCAAAAAATTTGTTGTCTTGTCAACCATTTCTTAGCTTCAAAGTCCCATACCTCGCGAACGGATTGACCAAACCCAAAAATTCCTATTGCATCTTAAAGTAGAAACACGCCCGATTACAACGGTATGTGTGTTTCTCCCCTAGGCCAATCTGGTTAAGCGTTTGGAGCAGCAGAATTGCGAAAAATGTTTTGCGTTCTCAACCATTTCTTGGCTTCAAACTCCCATATCGCGCGAACGGATTGACCCACCCCAAAAATTCCTGTTGCGTCTGAAAGTAGAAACTCGCCCGATTACAACAGTATGTGTATTTTTTCCCTAGGCCATTCTGGTTAAGCGTTTGGAGCAGCAGAAGTGCGAAAAATTCCTGGCCTTCTCAACCATTTCTTGGCTTCAAGCTCCCTTATCTTGCGAACGGATGGACCTAACCCAAAAATTCCTTTTGCATCCGAAAGTAGAAACTCGCCCGATTACAACGGTATGCGTATTTTCTCCCTAGGCCATTCTGGTTAAGCGTCTGGAGCAGCAGAAGTGCGAAAAATTTCTGGCCTTCTCAACCATTTCTTGGCTTCAAACTCCCTTATCTTGCGAACGGATGGACCTAACCCAAAAATTCCTATTGCATCTGAAAGTAGAAACACGCCCGATTACAACGGTATGTGTATTTTTTCCCTAGGCCATTCTGGTTAAGCGATTGGAGCAGCAGAAGTGCAAAAAATTTGTTGTCTTGTCAACCATTTCTTAGCTTCAATGTCCCATATCTGGCGAACGGATTGAACTAAACCAATAATTCCTATTGCATTTGAAAGTAGAAACTCGCTCGATTACAACGGTATGTGTATTTTTTCCCTAGGCCATTCTGGTTAAGCGATTGGAGCAGCAGAAGTGCGAAAAAATTGTTCTCTTCTCAACCATTTCTTAGCTTCAAACTCCCATATCTCGCGAACGGAGTGACCTAACCCAAAAATTCCTATTGCATCTGAAAGTAGAAACTCGACCGATTACAACGGTATGTGCATTTTTTCCGTAGGCCATTCTGGTTAAGCGTTTGGAGCAGCAGAATTGCGAAAAATTTTTTGCGTTCTCAACCATTTCTTGACTTCAAACTCCCATATCGCGCGAACGGATTGACCCACCCCAAAAATTCCTGTTGCGTCTGAAAGTAGAAACTCGCCCGATTACAACAGTATTTGTATTTTTTCCCTAGGCCATTCTGGTTAAGCGTTTGGAGCAGCAGAAGAGCGAAAAATTTCTGGCCTTCTCAACCATTTCTTGGCTTCAAACTCCCTTATCTTGCGACCGGATGGACCTAACCCAAAAATTCCTATTGCATCCGAAAGTAGAAACTCGCCCGATTACAACGGTATGCGTATTTTTTCCCTAGGCCATTCTGGTTAAGCGTTTGGAGCAGCAGAAGTGCGAAAAATTTCTTGCCTTGTCAACCATTTCTTGGCTTCAAACTCCCATATCTCGCGAACGGATTGACCTAACCCAGAAATTCCTGTTGCGTATGAAAGTAGATACTCGCCCGATTACAACAGTATGTGTATTTTTTCCCTAGGCCATTCTGGTTAAGCGATTGGAGCAGCAGAATAGCGAAAAATTTTTTGCCTTGTCAACCATTTCTTGGCTTCAAACTCCCATATCTCGCGAACGGATTGACCTAACCCAAAAATTCCTGCTGCGTATGAAAGTAGAAACTCGCCCGATTACAACAGTATGAGTATTTTTTCCCTAGGCCATTCTGGTTAAGCGATTGGAGCAGCAGAAGTGCAAAAAATTTGTTGTCTTGTCAACCATTTCTTAGCTTCAAACTCCAATATCACGCGAACGGATTGACATATCCCAAAAATTCCTGTTGCGTCTGAAAGTAGAAACTCGCACGATTACAACGGTATGTGTATTTTTTCCCTAGGGCATTCTGGTTAAGCGTTTGGAGCAGCAGAATTGCGAAACATTTTTTGCGTTCTCAACCATTTCTTGGCTTCAAACTCCCATATCGCGCGAACGGATTGACCCACCCCAAAAATTCCTGTTGCGTCTGAAAGTAGAAACTCGCCCGATTACAACAGTATGTGTATTTTTTCCCTAGGCCATTCTGGTTAAGCGATTGGAGCAGCAGAATAGCGAAAAATTTTTTGCCTTGTCAACCATTTCTTGGCTTCAAACTCCCATATCTCGCGAACGGAGTGACCTAACCCAAAAATTCCTGCTGCGTATGAAAGTAGAAACTCGCCCGATTACAACAGTATGAGTATTTTTTCCCTAGGCCATTCTGGTTAAGCGATTGGAGTAGCTGAAGTGCGAAAAATTTGTTGTCTTGTCAACCATTTCTTAGCTTCAAAGTCCCATATCTCGCGAACGGATTGACCTAACCCAAAAATTCCTATTGCATCTGAAAGTTGAAACTCGCCCGATTACAACGGTATGTGTATTTTTTCCCTAGGCCATTCTGGTTAAGCGATTGGAGCAGCAGAAGTGCAAAAAATTTGTTGTCTTGTCAACCATTTCTTAGCTTCAAAGTCCCATATCTCGGGAACGGATTGACCTAACCCAAAAATTCCTATTGCATCCGAAAGTAGAAACTCGCCCGATTACAAAGGTATGTGCATTTTTTCCCTGGGCCATTCTGGTTAAGCGATTGGAGCAGCAGAAGTGCAAAAAATTTGTTGTCTTGTCAACCATTTCTTAGCTTCAAACTCCAATATCACGCGAACGGATTGACATATCCCAAAAATTCCTGTTGCGTCTGAAAGTAGAAACTCGCACGATTACAACGGTATGTGTATTTTTTCCCTAGGGCATTCTGGTTAAGCGTTTGGAGCAGCAGAATTGCGAAACATTTTTTGCGTTCTCAACCATTTCTTGGCTTCAAACTCCCATATCGCGCGAACGGATTGACCCACCCCAAAAATTCCTGTTGCGTCTGAAAGTAGAAACTCGCCCGATTACAACAGTATGTGTATTTTTTCCCTAGGCCATTCTGGTTAAGCGTTTGGAGCAGCAGAAGTGCGAAAAATTTGTTGTCTTGTGAACCATTTCTTAGCTTCAAAGTCCCATATCTCGCGAACGGATTGACCTAACCCAAAGATTCCTATTGCATCTGAAAGTTGAAACTCGCCCGATTACAACAGTATGTGTATTTTTTCCCTAGGCCATTCTGGTTAAGCGATTGGAGTAGCTGAAGTGCGAAAAATTTGTTGTCTTGTGAACCATTTCTTAGCTTCAAAGTCCCATATCTCGCGAACGGATTGAACTAACCCAAAGATTCCTATTGCATCTGAAAGTTGAAACTCGCCCGATTACAACGGTATGTGTATTTTTTCCCTAGGCCATTCTGGTTAAGCGATTGGAGCAGCAGAAGTGCAAAAAATTTGTTGTCTTGTCAACCATTTCTTAGCTTCAAAGTCCCATATCTCGCGAACGGATTGACCTAACCCAAAAATTCCTATTGCATCCGAAAGTAGAAACTCGCCCGATTACAAAGGTATGTGCATTTTTTCCCTAGGCCATTCTGGTTACGCGATTGGAGCAGCAGAAGTGCAAAAAATTTGTTGTCTTGTCAACCATTTCTTAGCTTCAAAGTCCCTTATCTTGCGAACGGATGGACCTAACACAAAAATTCCTATTGCATCCGAAAGTAGAAACTCGCCCGATTACAACGGTATGTGTATTTTTTCCCTAGGCCATTCTGGTTAAGCGTTTGGAGCAGCAGAAGTGCAAAAAATTTGTTGTCTTGTCAACCATTTCTGAGCTTCAAAGTCCCATACCTCGCGAACGGATTGAACTAATCCAAAGATTAATATTGCATCTGAAAGTAGAAACTCGCCCGATTACAAAGGTATGTGTATTTTTTCCCTAGGCCATTCTGGTTAAGCGATTGGAGCAGCAGAAGTGCAAAAAATTTGCTGTCTTGTCAACCATTTCTTAGCTTCAAAGTCCCATATCTCGCGAACGGATTGACCTAACCCAAAAATTCCTATTGCATCCGAAAGAAGAAACTCGCCCGATTACAACGGTATGCGTATTTTTTCCCTAGGCTATTCTGGTTAAACGATTGGAGTAACAGAATTGCGAAAAATTTTTTACCTTGTCAACCATTTCTTGGCTTCAATCTCCCATATCACGCGAACGGATTGACCTAACCCAAAAATTCCTGTTGCGTATGAAAGTAGAAACTCGCCCGATTACAACGGTATGTGTATTTTTTCCCTAGGCCATTCTGGTTAAGCGATTGGAGCAGCAGGATTGCGAAAAATTTGTTCTCTTCTCTACAATTTCTTAGCTTCAAACTCCCAAATCTCGCGAACGGATTGACCTAACCCAAAAATTCCTATTGCATCTTAAAGTAGAAACACGCCCGATTACAACGGTATGTGTGTTTCTCCCCTAGGCCAATCTGGTTAAGCGTTTGGAGCAGCAGAATTGCGAAAAATGTTTTGCGTTCTCAACCATTTCTTGGCTTCAAACTCCCATATCGCGCGAACGGATTGACCCACCCCAAAAATTCCTGTTGCGTCTGAAAGTAGAAACTCGCCCGATTACAACAGTATGTGTATTTTTTCCCTAGGCCATTCTGGTTAAGCGTTTGGAGCAGCAGAAGTGCGAAAAATTCCTGGCCTTCTCAACCATTTCTTGGCTTCAAGCTCCCTTATCTTGCGAACGGATGGACCTAACCCAAAAATTCCTTTTGCATCCGAAAGTAGAAACTCGCCCGATTACAGCGGTATGTGTATTTTTCTCCTAGGCCATTCTGGTTAAGCGATTGGAGCAGCAGAATTGCGAAAAATTTGTTGTCTTCTCAACCATTTCTTCGCTTCATAGTCCCATATCTCGCGAACGGATTGACCAAACCCAAAAATTCCTGCTGCGTCTGAAAGCAGAAACTCGCCCGATTACAACGGTATGTGTATTTTTTCCCTAGGCCATTCTGGTTAAGCGTTTGGAGCAGCAGAATTGCGAGGAATTTGTTCTCTTCTCTACCATTTCTTAGCTTCAAACTCCCAAATCTCGCGAACGGATTGACCCTACCCAAAAATTCCTATGGCATCTTAAAGTAGAAACACGCCCGATTACAACGGTATGTGTGTTTTTCCCCTAGACCATTCTGGTTAAGCGATTGGAGCAGCAGAAGTGCAAAAAATTTGTTGTCTTGTCAACCATTTCTTTGCTTCATAGGCCCATATCTCGCGAACGGATTGACCAAACCCAAAAATTCCCGCTGCGTCTGAAAGTAGAAACTCGCCCGATTACAACTGTATGCGTATTTTTTCCCTAGGCCATTCTGGTTATGCGTTTGGAGCAGCAGAAGTGCGAAAAATTTGTTGTCTTCTCAACCATTTCTTCGCTTCATAGTCCCATATCTCGCGAACGGATTGACCAAACCCAAAAATTCCTGCTGCGTCTGAAAGCAGAAACTCGCCCGATTACAACGGCATGTGTATTTTTTCCCTAGGCCATTCTGGTTAAGCGATTGGAGCAGCAGAATTGCGAAAAATTTGTTGTCTTGTCAACCATTTCTTTGCTTCAAACTCCCATATCTCGCGAACGGATTGACCTAACCCAAAAATTCCTATTGCATCTGAAAGTAGAAACTCGCCGGATTACAATGGTACGTGTATTTTTACTCTAGGCAATTCTGGTTAAGCGATTGGAGCAGCAGAATTGCGAAAAATGTTTTGCGTTCTCAACCATTTCTTGGCTTCAAACTCCCATATCGCGCGAACGGATTGACCCACCCCAAAAATTCCTGTTGCGTCTGCAAGTAGAAACTCCCCCGATTACAACAGTATGTGTATTTTTTCCCTAGGCCATTCTGGTTAAGCGTTTGGAGCAGCAGAATTGCGAAAAATTCCTGGCCTTCTCAACCATTTCTTGGCTTCAAACTCCCTTATCTTGCGAACGGATGGACCTAACCCAAAAATTCCTATTGCATCCGAAAGTAGAAACTCGCCCGATTACAACGGTATGCGTATTTTTTCCCTAGGCCATTCTGGTTAAGCGTTTGGAGCAGCAGAATTGCGAAAAATTTGTTGTCTTGTCAACCATTTCTTATCTTCAAACTCCCATATCTCGCGAGCGGATTCACCTAACCCAAAATTTCCTATTGCATCTGAAAGTAGAAACACCCCCGATTACAACGGTATGTGTGTTTTTCCCCTAGGCCATTCTGGTTAAGCGATTGGAGCAGCAGAAGTGCGAAAAATTTGTTGTCTTCTCACCGATTTCTTCGCCTCATAGTTCCATATCTCGCGAACGGATTGACGAAACTCAAAAATTCCTGCTGCGTCTGAAAGTTGAAACTCGCCCGATTACAACTGTATACGTATTTTTTCCCTAGTCCATTCTGGTTATGCGTTTGGAGCAGCAGAAGTGCGAAAAATTTGTTCTCTTCTCAACCATTTCTTAGCTTCAAACTCCCATATCTCGCGAACGGATTGACCTAACCCAAAAATTCCTATTGCATCTGAAAGTAGAAACTCGCCCGATTACAACGGTATGTGTATTTTTCTCCTAGGCCTTTCTGGTTAAGCGTTTGGGCAGCAGAAGTGCGAAAAATTTGTGACCTTCTCAACCATTTCTTAGCTTCAAACTCCCATATCTCGCGAACGGAGTGACCTAACCCAAAATTTCCTATTGCATCTGAACGTAGAAACTCGCCCGATTACAACGGTATGTGTATTTTTCTCCTAGGCCTTTCTGGTTAAGCGTTTGGAGCAGCAGAATTGCGAAAAATTTTTTGCGTTCTCAACCATTTCTTGACTTCAAACTCCCATATCGCGCGAACGGATTGACCCACCCCAAAAATTCCTGTTGCGTCTGAAAGTAGAAACTCGCCCGATTACAACAGTATTTGTATTTTTTCCCTAGGCCATTCTGGTTAAGCGTTTGGAGCAGCAGAAGAGCGAAAAATTTCTGGCCTTCTCAACCATTTCTTGGCTTCAAACTCCCTTATCTTGCGACCGGATGGACCTAACCCAAAAATTCCTATTGCATCCGAAAGTAGAAACTCGCCCGATTACAACGGTATGCGTATTTTTTCCCTAGGCCATTCTGGTTAAGCGTTTGGAGCAGCAGAAGTGCGAAAAATTTCTTGCCTTGTCAACCATTTCTTGGCTTCAAACTCCCATATCTCGCGAACGGATTGACCTAACCCAGAAATTCCTGTTGCGTATGAAAGTAGATACTCGCCCGATTACAACAGTATGTGTATTTTTTCCCTAGGCCATTCTGGTTAAGCGATTGGAGCAGCAGAATAGCGAAAAATTTTTTGCCTTGTCAACCATTTCTTGGCTTCAAACTCCCATATCTCGCGAACGGATTGACCTAACCCAAAAATTCCTGCTGCGTATGAAAGTAGAAACTCGCCCGATTACAACAGTATGAGTATTTTTTCCCTAGGCCATTCTGGTTAAGCGATTGGAGCAGCAGAAGTGCAAAAAATTTGTTGTCTTGTCAACCATTTCTTAGCTTCAAACTCCAATATCACGCGAACGGATTGACATATCCCAAAAATTCCTGTTGCGTCTGAAAGTAGAAACTCGCACGATTACAACGGTATGTGTATTTTTTCCCTAGGGCATTCTGGTTAAGCGTTTGGAGCAGCAGAATTGCGAAACATTTTTTGCGTTCTCAACCATTTCTTGGCTTCAAACTCCCATATCGCGCGAACGGATTGACCCACCCCAAAAATTCCTGTTGCGTCTGAAAGTAGAAACTCGCCCGATTACAACAGTATGTGTATTTTTTCCCTAGGCCATTCTGGTTAAGCGATTGGAGCAGCAGAATAGCGAAAAATTTTTTGCCTTGTCAACCATTTCTTGGCTTCAAACTCCCATATCTCGCGAACGGAGTGACCTAACCCAAAAATTCCTGCTGCGTATGAAAGTAGAAACTCGCCCGATTACAACAGTATGAGTATTTTTTCCCTAGGCCATTCTGGTTAAGCGATTGGAGTAGCTGAAGTGCGAAAAATTTGTTGTCTTGTCAACCATTTCTTAGCTTCAAAGTCCCATATCTCGCGAACGGATTGACCTAACCCAAAAATTCCTATTGCATCTGAAAGTTGAAACTCGCCCGATTACAACGGTATGTGTATTTTTTCCCTAGGCCATTCTGGTTAAGCGATTGGAGCAGCAGAAGTGCAAAAAATTTGTTGTCTTGTCAACCATTTCTTAGCTTCAAAGTCCCATATCTCGGGAACGGATTGACCTAACCCAAAAATTCCTATTGCATCCGAAAGTAGAAACTCGCCCGATTACAAAGGTATGTGCATTTTTTCCCTGGGCCATTCTGGTTAAGCGATTGGAGCAGCAGAAGTGCAAAAAATTTGTTGTCTTGTCAACCATTTCTTAGCTTCAAACTCCAATATCACGCGAACGGATTGACATATCCCAAAAATTCCTGTTGCGTCTGAAAGTAGAAACTCGCCCGATTACAAAGGTATGTGCATTTTTTCCCTGGGCCATTCTGGTTAAGCGATTGGAGCAGCAGAAGTGCAAAAAATTTGTTGTCTTGTCAACCATTTCTTAGCTTCAAACTCCAATATCACGCGAACGGATTGACATATCCCAAAAATTCCTGTTGCGTCTGAAAGTAGAAACTCGCACGATTACAACGGTATGTGTATTTTTTCCCTAGGGCATTCTGGTTAAGCGTTTGGAGCAGCAGAATTGCGAAACATTTTTTGCGTTCTCAACCATTTCTTGGCTTCAAACTCCCATATCGCGCGAACGGATTGACCCACCCCAAAAATTCCTGTTGCGTCTGAAAGTAGAAACTCGCCCGATTACAACAGTATGTGTATTTTTTCCCTAGGCCATTCTGGTTAAGCGTTTGGAGCAGCAGAAGTGCGAAAAATTTGTTGTCTTGTGAACCATTTCTTAGCTTCAAAGTCCCATATCTCGCGAACGGATTGACCTAACCCAAAGATTCCTATTGCATCTGAAAGTTGAAACTCGCCCGATTACAACAGTATGTGTATTTTTTCCCTAGGCCATTCTGGTTAAGCGATTGGAGTAGCTGAAGTGCGAAAAATTTGTTGTCTTGTGAACCATTTCTTAGCTTCAAAGTCCCATATCTCGCGTACGGATTGAACTAACCCAAAGATTCCTATTGCATCTGAAAGTTGAAACTCGCCCGATTACAACGGTATGTGTATTTTTTCCCTAGGCCATTCTGGTTAAGCGATTGGAGCAGCAGAAGTGCAAAAAATTTGTTGTCTTGTCAACCATTTCTTAGCTTCAAAGTCCCATATCTCGCGAACGGATTGACCTAACCCAAAAATTCCTATTGCATCCGAAAGAAGAAACTCGCCCGATTACAACGGCATGCGTATTTTTTCCCTAGGCTATTCTGGTTAAACGATTGGAGTAACAGAATTGCGAAAAATTTTTTACCTTGTCAACCATTTCTTGGCTTCAATCTCCCATATCACGCGAACGGATTGACCCACCCCAAAAATTCCTGTTGCGTCTGAAAGTAGAAACTCGCCCGATTACAACAGTATGTGTATTTTTTCCCTAGGCCATTCTGGTTAAGCGTTTGGAGCAGCAGAAGTGCGAAAAATTTGTTGTCTTGTGAACCATTTCTTAGCTTCAAAGTCCCATATCTCGCGAACGGATTGACCTAACCCAAAGATTCCTATTGCATCTGAAAGTTGAAACTCGCCCGATTACAACAGTATGTGTATTTTTTCCCTAGGCCATTCTGGTTAAGCGATTGGAGTAGCTGAAGTGCGAAAAATTTGTTGTCTTGTCAACCATTTCTGAGCTTCAAAGTCCCATACCTCGCGAACGGATTGAACTAATCCAAAGATTAATATTGCATCTGAAAGTAGAAACTCGCCCGATTACAAAGGTATGTGTATTTTTTCCCTAGGCCATTCTGGTTAAGCGATTGGAGCAGCAGAAGTGCAAAAAATTTGCTGTCTTGTCAACCATTTCTTAGCTTCAAAGTCCCATATCTCGCGAACGGATTGACCTAACCCAAAAATTCCTATTGCATCCGAAAGAAGAAACTCGCCCGATTACAACGGCATGCGTATTTTTTCCCTAGGCTATTCTGGTTAAACGATTGGAGTAACAGAATTGCGAAAAATTTTTTACCTTGTCAACCATTTCTTGGCTTCAATCTCCCATATCACGCGAACGGATTGACCTAACCCAAAAATTCCTGTTGCGTATGAAAGTAGAAACTCGCCCGATTACAACGGTATGTGTATTTTTTCCCTAGGCCATTCTGGTTAAGCGATTGGAGCAGCAGGATTGCGAAAAATTTGTTCTCTTCTCTACAATTTCTTAGCTTCAAACTCCCAAATCTCGCGAACGGATTGACCTAACCCAAAAATTCCTATTGCATCTTAAAGTAGAAACACGCCCGATTACAACGGTATGTGTGTTTCTCCCCTAGGCCAATCTGGTTAAGCGTTTGGAGCAGCAGAATTGCGAAAAATGTTTTGCGTTCTCAACCATTTCTTGGCTTCAAACTCCCATATCGCGCGAAGGGATTGACCCACCCCAAAAATTCCTGTTGCGTCTGAAAGTAGAAACTCGCCCGATTACAACAGTATGTGTATTTTTTCCCTAGGCCATTCTGGTTAAGCGTTTGGAGCAGCAGAAGTGCGAAAAATTCCTGGCCTTCTCAACCATTTCTTGGCTTCAAGCTCCCTTATCTTGCGAACGGATGGACCTAACCCAAAAATTCCTTTTGCATCCGAAAGTAGAAACTCGCCCGATTACAGCGGTATGTGTATTTTTCTCCTAGGCCATTCTGGTTAAGCGATTGGAGCAGCAGAATTGCGAAAAATTTGTTGTCTTCTCAACCATTTCTTCGCTTCATAGTCCCATATCTCGCGAACGGATTGACCAAACCCAAAAATTCCTGCTGCGTCTGAAAGCAGAAACTCGCCCGATTACAACGGTATGTGTATTTTTTCCCTAGGCCATTCTGGTTAAGCGTTTGGAGCAGCAGAATTGCGAGGAATTTGTTCTCTTCTCTACCATTTCTTAGCTTCAAACTCCCAAATCTCGCGAACGGATTGACCCTACCCAAAAATTCCTATGGCATCTTAAAGTAGAAACACGCCCGATTACAACGGTATGTGTGTTTTTCCCCTAGACCATTCTGGTTAAGCGATTGGAGCAGCAGAAGTGCAAAAAATTTGTTGTCTTGTCAACCATTTCTTTGCTTCATAGGCCCATATCTCGCGAACGGATTGACCAAACCCAAAAATTCCCGCTGCGTCTGAAAGTAGAAACTCGCCCGATTACAACTGTATGCGTATTTTTTCCCTAGGCCATTCTGGTTATGCGTTTGGAGCAGCAGAAGTGCGAAAAATTTGTTGTCTTCTCAACCATTTCTTCGCTTCATAGTCCCATATCTCGCGAACGGATTGACCAAACCCAAAAATTCCTGCTGCATCTGAAAGCAGAAACTCGCCCGATTACAACGGCATGTGTATTTTTTCCCTAGGCCATTCTGGTTAAGCGATTGGAGCAGCAGAATTGCGAAAAATTTGTTGTCTTGTCAACCATTTCTTTGCTTCAAACTCCCATATCTCGCGAACGGATTGACCTAACCCAAAAATTCCTATTGCATCTGAAAGTAGAAACTCGCCGGATTACAATGGTACGTGTATTTTTACTCTAGGCAATTCTGGTTAAGCGATTGGAGCAGCAGAATTGCGAAAAATGTTTTGCGTTCTCAACCATTTCTTGGCTTCAAACTCCCATATCGCGCGAACGGATTGACCCACCCCAAAAATTCCTGTTGCGTCTGCAAGTAGAAACTCCCCCGATTACAACAGTATGTGTATTTTTTCCCTAGGCCATTCTGGTTAAGCGTTTGGAGCAGCAGAATTGCGAAAAATTCCTGGCCTTCTCAACCATTTCTTGGCTTCAAACTCCCTTATCTTGCGAACGGATGGACCTAACCCAAAAATTCCTATTGCATCCGAAAGTAGAAACTCGCCCGATTACAACGGTATGCGTATTTTTTCCCTAGGCCATTCTGGTTAAGCGTTTGGAGCAGCAGAATTGCGAAAAATTTCTGGCCTTCTCAACCATTTCTTGGCTTCAAACTCCCTTATCTTGCGAACGGATGGACCTAACCCAAAAATTCCTATTGCATCCGAAAGTAGAAACTCGCCCGATTACAACGGTATGTGTATTTTTTCCCTAGGCCATTCTGGTTAAGCGTTTGGAGCAGCAGAAGTGCAAAAAATTTGTTGTCTTGTCAACCATTTCTGAGCTTCAAAGTCCCATACCTCGCGAACGGATTGAACTAATTCAAAGATTCCTACTGCATCTGAAAGTAGAAACTCGCCCGATTACAAAGGTATGTGTATTTTTTCCCTAGGCCATTCTGGTTAAGCGATTGGAGCAGCAGAAGTGCAAAAAATTTGCTGTCTTGTCAACCATTTCTTAGCTTCAAAGTCCCATATCTCGCGAACG
The DNA here is from genome assembly GCF_051014685.1 of Ptiloglossa arizonensis. Classification (NCBI taxonomy): domain Eukaryota; kingdom Metazoa; phylum Arthropoda; class Insecta; order Hymenoptera; family Colletidae; genus Ptiloglossa; species Ptiloglossa arizonensis. Next base: position 225,092 of record NW_027479067.1, read on the forward strand.
GATTGACCTAACCCAGAAATTCCTATTGCATCCGAAAGTAGAAACTCGCCCGATTACAACGGTATGTGCATTTTTTCCCTAGGCCATTCTGGTTAAGCGTTTGGAGCAGCAGAATTGCGAAGAATTTGTTGTCTTCTCAACCATTTCTTCGCTTCATAGTCCCATATCTCGCGAACGGATTGACCAAACCCAAACATTCCTGCTGCGTCTGAAAGCAGAAACTCGCCCGATTACAACGGCATGTGTATTTTTTCCCTAGGCCATTCTGGTTAAGCGATTGGAGCAGCAGAATTGCGAAAAATTTGTTGTCTTGTCAACCATTTCTTTGCTTCAAACTCCCATATCTCGCGAACGGATTGACCTAACCCAAAAATTCCTATTGCATCTGAAAGTAGAAACTCGCCGTATTACAATGGTACGTGTATTTTTACTCTAGGCAATTCTGGTTAAGCGATTGGAGCAGCAGAATTGCGAAAATTTTGTGCCTTGTCAACGATTTCTTGGCTTCAAACTCCCATATCTCGCGAACGGATTGAACTAACCCAAAGATTCCTATTGCATCTGAAAGTAGAAACTCGCCCGATTACAACGGTATGTGTATTTTTTCCCTAGGCCATTCTGGTTAAGCGATTGGAGCAGCAGAAGTGCAAAAAATTTGTTGTCTTGTCAACCATTTCTTAGCTTCAAAGTCCCATATCTCGCGAACGGATTGACCTAACCCAAAAATTCCTATTGCATCCGAAAGTGGAAACTCGCCCGATTACAAAGGTATGTGCATTTTTTCCCTAGGCCATTCTGGTTAAGCGTTTGGAGCAGCAGAATTGCGAAAAATTTTTTGCCTTGTCAACCATTTCTTGGCTTCAATCTCCCATATCACGCGAACGGATTGACCTAACCCAAAAATTCCTGTTGCGTATGAAAGTAGAAACTCGCCCGATTACAACGGTATGTGTATTTTTTCCCTAGGCTATTTTGGTTAAGCGATTGGAGTAGCAGAAGTGCGAAAAATTTGTTGTCTTGTCAACCATTTCTTAGCTTCAAAGTCCCATATCTCGCGAACGGATTGAACTAACCCAAAGATTCCTATTGCATCTGAAAGTAGAAACTCGCCCGATTACAACGGTATGTGTATTTTTTCCCTAGGCCATTCTGGTTAAGCGATTGGAGCAGCAGAAGTGCGAAAAATTTGCTGTAATTTCAACCATTTCTTCGCTTCATAGGCCCATATCTCGCGAACGGATTGACCAAACCCAAAAATTCCTGCTGCGTCTGAAAGTAGAAACTCGCCCGATTACAACTGTATGTGTATTTTTTCCCTAGGCCATTCTGGTTAAGCGATTGGAGCAGCAGAATTGCGAAAAATTTGTTCTCTTCTCTACAATTTCTTAGCTTCAAACTCCCACATCTCGCGAACGGATTGACCTAACCCAATAATCCCTATTGCATCTTAAAGTAGAAACACGCCCGATTACAACGGTATGTGTGTTTCTCCCCTAGGCCATTCTGGTTAGGCGTGTGGAGCAGCAGAATTGCGAAAAATTTCTGGCCTTCTCAACCATTTCTTGATTTCAAACTCCCTTATCTTGCGAACGGATGGACCTAACACAAAAATTCCTATTGCATCCGAAAGTAGAAACTCGCCCGATTACAACGGTATGTGTATTTTTTCCCTAGGCCATTCTGGTTAAGCGTTTGGAGCAGCAGAAGTGCAAAAAATTTGTTGTCTTGTCAACCATTTCTGAGCTTCAAAGTCCCATACCTCGCGAACGGATTGAACTAATCCAAAGATTAATATTGCATCTGAAAGTAGAAACTCGCCCGATTACAAAGGTATGTGTATTTTTTCCCTAGGCCATTCTGGTTAAGCGATTGGAGCAGCAGAAGTGCAAAAAATTTGCTGTCTTGTCAACCATTTCTTAGCTTCAAAGTCCCATATCTCGCGAACGGATTGACCTAACCCAAAAATTCCTATTGCATCCGAAAGAAGAAACTCGCCCGATTACAACGGTATGCGTATTTTTTCCCTAGGCTATTCTGGTTAAACGATTGGAGCAACAGAATTGCGAAAAATTTTTTACCTTGTCAACCATTTCTTGGCTTCAATCTCCCATATCACGCGAACGGATTGACCTAACCCAAAAATTCCTGTTGCGTATGAAAGTAGAAACTCGCCCGATTACAACGGTATGTGTATTTTTTCCCTAGGCCATTCTGGTTAAGCGATTGGAGCAGCAGGATTGCGAAAAATTTGTTCTCTTCTCTACAATTTCTTAGCTTCAAACTCCCAAATCTCGCGAACGGATTGACCTAACCCAAAAATTCCTATTGCATCTTAAAGTAGAAACACGCCCGATTACAACGGTATGTGTGTTTCTCCCCTAGGCCAATCTGGTTAAGCGTTTGGAGCAGCAGAATTGCGAAAAATGTTTTGCGTTCTCAACCATTTCTTGGCTTCAAACTCCCATATCGCGCGAACGGATTGACCCACCCCAAAAATTCCTGTTGCGTCTGAAAGTAGAAACTCGCCCGATTACAACAGTATGTGTATTTTTTCCCTAGGCCATTCTGGTTAAGCGTTTGGAGCAGCAGAAGTGCGAAAAATTCCTGGCCTTCTCAACCATTTCTTGGCTTCAAGCTCCCTTATCTTGCGAACGGATGGACCTAACCCAAAAATTCCTTTTGCATCCGAAAGTAGAAACTCGCCCGATTACAACGGTATGTGTATTTTTCTCCTAGGCCATTCTGGTTAAGCGATTGGAGCAGCAGAATTGCGAAAAATTTGTTGTCTTCTCAACCATTTCTTCGCTTCATAGTCCCATATCTCGCGAACGGATTGACCAAACCCAAAAATTCCTGCTGCGTCTGAAAGCAGAAACCCGCCCGATTACAACGGTATGTGTATTTTTTCCCTAGGCCATTCTGGTTAAGCGTTTGGAGCAGCAGAATTGCGAGGAATTTGTTCTCTTCTCTACCATTTCTTAGCTTCAAACTCCCAAATCTCGCGAACGGATTGACCCTACCCAAAAATTCCTATGGCATCTTAAAGTAGAAACACGCCCGATTACAACGGTATGTGTGTTTTTCCCCTAGACCATTCTGGTTAAGCGATTGGAGCAGCAGAAGTGCAAAAAATTTGTTGTCTTGTCAACCATTTCTTTGCTTCATAGGCCCATATCTCGCGAACGGATTGACCAAACCCAAAAATTCCCGCTGCGTCTGAAAGTAGAAACTCGCCCGATTACAACTGTATGCGTATTTTTTCCCTAGGCCATTCTGGTTATGCGTTTGGAGCAGCAGAAGTGCGAAAAATTTGTTGTCTTCTCAACCATTTCTTCGCTTCATAGTCCCATATCTCGCGAACGGATTGACCAAACCCAAAAATTCCTGCTGCGTCTGAAAGCAGAAACTCGCCCGATTACAACGGCATGTGTATTTTTTCCCTAGGCCATTCTGGTTAAGCGATTGGAGCAGCAGAATTGCGAAAAATTTGTTGTCTTGTCAACCATTTCTTTGCTTCAAACTCCCATATCTCGCGAACGGATTGACCTAACCCAAAAATTCCTATTGCATCTGAAAGTAGAAACTCGCCGGATTACAATGGTACGTGTATTTTTACTCTAGGCAATTCTGGTTAAGCGATTGGAGCAGCAGAATTGCGAAAAATGTTTTGCGTTCTCAACCATTTCTTGGCTTCAAACTCCCATATCGCGCGAACGGATTGACCCACCCCAAAAATTCCTGTTGCGTCTGCAAGTAGAAACTCCCCCGATTACAACAGTATGTGTATTTTTTCCCTAGGCCATTCTGGTTAAGCGTTTGGAGCAGCAGAATTGCGAAAAATTCCTGGCCTTCTCAACCATTTCTTGGCTTCAAACTCCCTTATCTTGCGAACGGATGGACCTAACCCAAAAATTCCTATTGCATCCGAAAGTAGAAACTCGCCCGTTTACAACGGTATGCGTATTTTTTCCCTAGGCCATTCTGGTTAAGCGTTTGGAGCAGCAGAATTGCGAAAAATTTCTGGCCTTCTCAACCATTTCTTGGCTTCAAACTCCCTTATCTTGCGAACGGATGGACCTAACCCAAAAATTCCTATTGCATCCGAAAGTAGAAACTCGCCCGATTACAACGGTATGTGTATTTTTTCCCTAGGCCATTCTGGTTTAGCGTTTGGAGCAGCAGAAGTGCAAAAAATTTGTTGTCTTGTCAACCATTTCTGAGCTTCAAAGTCCCATACCTCGCGAACGGATTGAACTAATTCAAAGATTCCTACTGCATCTGAAAGTAGAAACTCGCCCGATTACAAAGGTATGTGTATTTTTTCCCTAGGCCATTCTGGTTAAGCGATTGGAGCAGCAGAAGTGCAAAAAATTTGCTGTCTTGTCAACCATTTCTTAGCTTCAATGTCCCATATCTCGCGAACGGATTAACCTAACCCAGAAATTCCTATTGCATCCGAAAGTAGAAACTCGCCCGATTACAACGGTATGTGCATTTTTTCCCTAGGCCATTCTGGTTAAGCGTTTGGAGCAGCAGAATTGCGAAGAATTTGTTGTCTTCTCAACCATTTCTTCGCTTCATAGTCCCATATCTCGCGAACGGATTGACCAAACCCAAACATTCCTGCTGCGTCTGAAAGCAGAAACTCGCCCGATTACAACGGCATGTGTATTTTTTCCCTAGGCCATTCTGGTTAAGCGATTGGAGCAGCAGAATTGCGAAAAATTTGTTGTCTTGTCAACCATTTCTGAGCTTCAAAGTCCCATACCTCGCGAACGGATTGAACTAATTCAAAGATTCCTACTGCATCTGAAAGTAGAAACTCGCCCGATTACAAAGGTATGTGTATTTTTTCCCTAGGCCATTCTGGTTAAGCGATTGGAGCAGCAGAAGTGCAAAAAATTTGCTGTCTTGTCAACCATTTCTTAGCTTCAAAGTCCCATATCTCGCGAACGGATTGACCTAACCCAGAAATTCCTATTGCATCCGAAAGTAGAAACTCGCCCGATTACAACGGTATGTGCATTTTTTCCCTAGGCCATTCTGGTTAAGCGTTTGGAGCAGCAGAATTGCGAAGAATTTGTTGTCTTCTCAACCATTTCTTCGCTTCATAATCCCATATCTCGCGAACGGATTGACCAAACCCAAACATTCCTGCTGCGTCTGAAAGCAGAAACTCGCCCGATTACAACGGCATGTGTATTTTTTCCCTAGGCCGTTCTGGTTAAGCGATTGGAGCAGCAGAATTGCGAAAAATTTGTTGTCTTGTCAACCATTTCTTTGCTTCAAACTCCCATATCTCGCGAACGGATTGACCTAACCCAAAAATTCCTATTGCATCTGAAAGTAGAAACTCGCCGTATTACAATGGTACGTGTATTTTTACTCTAGGCAATTCTGGTTAAGCGATTGGAGCAGCAGAATTGCGAAAATTTTGTGCCTTGTCAACCATTTCTTGGATTCAAACTCCCATATCTCGCGAACGGATTGAACTAACCCAAAGATTCCTATTGCATCTGAAAGTAGAAACTCGCCCGATTACAACGGTATGTGTATTTTTTCCCTAGGCCATTCTGGTTAAGCGATTGGAGCAGCAGAAGTGCAAAAAATTTGTTCTCTTGTCAACCATTTCTTAGCTTCAAAGTCCCATATCTCGCGAACGGATTGACCTAACCCAAAAATTCCTATTGCATCCGAAAGTGGAAACTCGCCCGATTACAAAGGTATGTGCATTTTTTCCCTAGGCCATTCTGGTTAAGCGTTTGGAGCAGCAGAATTGCGAAAAATTTTTTGCCTTGTCAACCATTTCTTGGCTTCAATCTCCCATATCACGCGAACGGATTGACCTAACCCAAAAATTCCTGTTGCGTATGAAAGTAGAAACTCGCCCGATTACAACGGTATGTGTATTTTTTCCCTAGGCTATTTTGGTTAAGCGATTGGAGTAGCAGAAGTGCGAAAAATTTGTTGTCTTGTCAACCATTTCTTAGCTTCAAAGTCCCATATCTCGCGAACGGATTGAACTAACCCAAAGATTCCTATTGCATCTGAAAGTAGAAACTCGCCCGATTACAACGGTATGTGTATTTTTTCCCTAGGCCATTCTGGTTAAGCGATTGGAGCAGCAGAAGTGCGAAAAATTTGCTGTAATTTCAACCATTTCTTCGCTTCATAGGCCCATATCTCGCGAACGGATTGACCAAACCCAAAAATTCCTGCTGCGTCTGAAAGTAGAAACTCGCCCGATTACAACTGTATGTGTATTTTTTCCCTAGGCCATTCTGGTTAAGCGATTGGAGCAGCAGAATTGCGAAAAATTTGTTCTCTTCTCTACAATTTCTTAGCTTCAAACTCCCACATCTCGCGAACGGATTGACCTAACCCAATAATCCCTATTGCATCTTAAAGTAGAAACACGCCCGATTACAACGGTATGTGTGTTTCTCCACTAGGCCATTCTGGTTAGGCGTGTGGAGCAGCAGAATTGCGAAAAATTTCTGGCCTTCTCAACCATTTCTTGATTTCAAACTCCCTTATCTTGCGAACGGATGGACCTAACACAAAAATTCCTATTGCATCCGAAAGTAGAAACTCGCCCGATTACAACGGTATGTGTATTTTTTCCCTAGGCCATTCTGGTTAAGCGTTTGGAGCAGCAGAAGTGCAAAAAATTTGTTGTCTTGTCAACCATTTCTGAGCTTCAAAGTCCCATACCTCGCGAACGGATTGAACTAATCCAAAGATTAATATTGCATCTGAAAGTAGAAACTCGCCCGATTACAAAGGTATGTGTATTTTTTCCCTAGGCCATTCTGGTTAAGCGATTGGAGCAGCAGAAGTGCAAAAAATTTGCTATCTTGTCAACCATTTCTTAGCTTCAAAGTCCCATATCTCGCGAACGGATTGACCTAACCCAAAAATTCCTATTGCATCTTAAAGTAGAAACACGCCCGATTACAACGGTATGTGTGTTTCTCCCCTAGGCCAATCTGGTTAAGCGTTTGGAGCAGCAGAATTGCGAAAAATGTTTTGCGTTCTCAACCATTTCTTGGCTTCAAACTCCCATATCGCGCGAACGGATTGACCCACCCCAAAAATTCCTGTTGCGTCTGAAAGTAGAAACTCGCCCGATTACAACAGTATGTGTATTTTTTCCCTAGGCCATTCTGGTTAAGCGTTTGGAGCAGCAGAAGTGCGAAAAATTCCTGGCCTTCTCAACCATTTCTTGGCTTCAAGCTCCCTTATCTTGCGAACGGATGGACCTAACCCAAAAATTCCTTTTGCATCCGAAAGTAGAAACTCGCCCGATTACAACGGTATGTGTATTTTTCTCCTAGGCCATTCTGGTTAAGCGATTGGAGCAGCAGAATTGCGAAAAATTTGTTGTCTTCTCAACCATTTCTTCGCTTCATAGTCCCATATCTCGCGAACGGATTGACCAAACCCAAAAATTCCTGCTGCGTCTGAAAGCAGAAACTCGCCCGATTACAACGGTATGTGTATTTTTTCCCTAGGCCATTCTGGTTAAGCGTTTGGAGCAGCAGAATTGCGAAGAATTTGTTCTCTTCTCTACCATTTCTTAGCTTCAAACTCCCAAATCTCGCGAACGGATTGACCCTACCCAAAAATTCCTATGGCATCTTAAAATAGAAACACGCCCGATTACAACGGTATGTGTGTTTTTCCCCTAGACCATTCTGGTTAAGCGATTGGAGCAGCAGAAGTGCAAAAAATTTGTTGTCTTGTCAACCATTTCTTTGCTTCATAGGCCCATATCTCGCGAACGGATTGACCAAACCCAAAAATTCCCGCTGCGTCTGAAAGTAGAAACTCGCCCGATTACAACTGTATGCGTATTTTTTCCCTAGGCCATTCTGGTTATGCGTTTGGAGCAGCAGAAGTGCGAAAAATTTGTTGTCTTCTCAACCATTTCTTCGCTTCATAGTCCCATATCTCGCGAACGGATTGACCAAACCCAAAAATTCCTGCTGCGTCTGAAAGCAGAAACTCGCCCGATTACAACGGCATGTGTATTTTTACTCTAGGCAATTCTGGTTAAGCGATTGGAGCAGCAGAATTGCGAAAAATGTTTTGCGTTCTCAACCATTTCTTTGCTTCAAACTCCCATATCGCGCGAACGGATTGACCCACCCCAAAAATTCCTGTTGCGTCTGCAAGTAGAAACTCCCCCGACTACAACAGTATGTGTATTTTTTCCCTAGGCCATTCTGGTTAAGCGTTTGGAGCAGCAGAATTGCGAAAAATTCCTGGCCTTCTCAACCATTTCTTGGCTTCAAACTCCCTTATCTTGCGAACGGATGGACCTAACCCAAAAATTCCTATTGCATCCGAAAGTAGAAACTCGCCCGATTACAACGGTATGCGTATTTTTTCCCTAGGCCATTCTGGTTAAGCGTTTGGAGCAGCAGAATTGCGAAAAATTTCTGGCCTTCTCAACCATTTCTTGGCTTCAAACTCCCTTATCTTGCGAACGGATGGACCTAACCCAAAAATTCCTATTGCATCCGAAAGTAGAAACTCGCCCGATTACAACGGTATGTGTATTTTTTCCCTAGGCCATTCTGTTTAAGCGTTTGGAGCAGCAGAAGTGCAAAAAATTTGTTGTCTTGTCAACCATTTCTGAGCTTCAAAGTCCCATACCTCGCGAACGGATTGAACTAATTCAAAGATTCCTACTGCATCTGAAAGTAGAAACTCGCCCGATTACAAAGGTATGTGTATTTTTTCCCTAGGCCATTCTGGTTAAGCGATTGGAGCAGCAGAAGTGCAAAAAATTTGCTGTCTTGTCAACCATTTCTTAGCTTCAAAGTCCCATATCTCGCGAACGGATTGACCTAACCCAGAAATTCCTATTGCATCCGAAAGTAGAAACTCGCCCGATTACAACGGTATGTGCATTTTTTCCCTAGGCCATTCTGGTTAAGCGTTTGGAGCAGCAGAATTGCGAAGAATTTGTTGTCTTCTCAACCATTTCTTCGCTTCATAGTCCCATATCTCGCGCACGGATTGACCAAACCCAAACATTCCTGCTGCGTCTGAAAGCAGAAACTCGCCCGATTACAACGGCATGTGTATTTTTTCCCTAGGCCATTCTGGTTAAGCGATTGGAGCAGCAGAATTGCGAAAAATTTGTTGTCTTGTCAACCATTTCTTTGCTTCAAACTCCCATATCTCGCGAACGGATTGACCTAACCCAAAAATTCCTATTGCATCTGAAAGTAGAAACTCGCCGTATTATAATGGTACGTGTATTTTTACTCTAGGCAATTCTGGTTAAGCGATTGGAGCAGCAGAATTGCGAAAATTTTGTGCCTTGTCAACCATTTCTTGGCTTCAAACTCCCATATCTCGCGAACGGATTGAACTAACCCAAAGATTCCTATTGCATCTGAAAGTAGAAACTCGCCCGATTACAACGGTATGTGTATTTTTTCCCTAGGCCATTCTGGTTAAGCGATTGGAGCAGCAGAAGTGCAAAAAATTTGTTGTCTTGTCAACCATTTCTTAGCTTCAAAGTCCCATATCTCGCGAACGGATTGACCTAACCCAAAAATTCCTATTGCATCCGAAAGTGGAAACTCGCCCGATTACAAAGGTATGTGCATTTTTTCCCTAGGCCATTCTGGTTAAGCGTTTGGAGCAGCAGAATTGCGAAAAATTTTTTGCCTTGTCAACCATTTCTTGGCTTCAATCTCCCATATCACGCGAACGGATTGACCTAACCCAAAAATTCCTGTTGCGTATGAAAGTAGAAACTCGCCCGATTACAACGGTATGTGTATTTTTTCCCTAGGCTATTTTGGTTAAGCGATTGGAGTAGCAGAAGTGCGAAAAATTTGTTGTCTTGTCAACCATTTCTTAGCTTCAAAGTCCCATATCTCGCGAACGGATTGAACTAACCCAAAGATTCCTATTGCATCTGAAAGTAGAAACTCGCCCGATTACAACGGTATGTGTATTTTTTCCCTAGGCCATTCTGGTTAAGCGATTGGAGCAGCAGAAGTGCGAAAAATTTGCTGTAATTTCAACCATTTCTTCGCTTCATAGGCCCATATCTCGCGAACGGATTGACCAAACCCAAAAATTCCTGCTGCGTCTGAAAGTAGAAACTCGCCCGATTACAACTGTATGTGTATTTTTTCCCTAGGCCATTCTGGTTAAGCGATTGGAGCAGCAGAATTGCGAAAAATTTGTTCTCTTCTCTACAATTTCTTAGCTTCAAACTCCCACATCTCGCGAACGGATTGACCTAACCCAATAATCCCTATTGCATCTTAAAGTAGAAACACGCCCGATTACAACGTTATGTGTGTTTCTCCCCTAGGCCATTCTGGTTAGGCGTGTGGAGCAGCAGAAGTGCGAAAAATTTCTGGCCTTCTCAACCATTTCTTGATTTCAAACTCCCTTATCTTGCGAACGGATGGACCTAACCCAAAAATTCCTATTGCATCCGAAAGTAGAAACTCGCCCGATTACAACGGTATGTGTATTTTTTCCCTAGGCCATTCTGGTTAAGCGTTTGGAGCAGCAGAAGTGCAAAAAATTTGTTGTCTTGTCAACCATTTCTGAGCTTCAAAGTCCCATACCTCGCGAACGGATTGAACTAATCCAAAGATTAATATTGCATCTGAAAGTAGAAACTCGCCCGATTACAAAGGTGTGTGTATTTTTTCCCTAGGCCATTCTGGTTAAGCGATTGGAGCAGCAGAAGTGCAAAAAATTTGCTGTCTTGTCAACCATTTCTTAGCTTCAAAGTCCCATATCTCGCGAACGGATTGACCTAACCCAGAAATTCCTATTGCATCCGAAAGTAGAAACTCGCCCGATTACAACGGTATGTGTATTTTTTCCCTAGGCCATTCTGGTTAAGCGATTGGAGCAGCAGAATAGCGAAAAATTTTTTGCCTTGTCAACCATTTCTTGGCTTCAAACTCCCATATCTCGCGAACGGATTGACCTAACCCAAAAATTCCTGCTGCGTATGAAAGTAGAAACTCGCCCGATTACAACAGTATGAGTATTTTTTCCCTAGGCCATTCTGGTTAAGCGATTGGAGCAGCAGAAGTGCAAAAAATTTGTTGTCTTGTCAACCATTTCTTAGCTTCAAACTCCAATATCACGCGAACGGATTGACATATCCCAAAAATTCCTGTTGCGTCTGAAAGTAGAAACTCGCACGATTACAACGGTATGTGTATTTTTTCCCTAGGGCATTCTGGTTAAGCGTTTGGAGCAGCAGAATTGCGAAACATTTTTTGCGTTCTCAACCATTTCTTGGCTTCAAACTCCCATATCGCGCGAACGGATTGACCCACCCCAAAAATTCCTGTTGCGTCTGAAAGTAGAAACTCGCCCGATTACAACAGTATGTGTATTTTTTCCCTAGGCCATTCTGGTTAAGCGTTTGGAGCAGCAGAAGAGCGAAAAATTTCTGGCCTTCTCAACCATTTCTTGGCTTCAAACTGCCTTATCTTGCGACCGGATGGACCAAACCCAAAAATTCCTATCGCATCCGAAAGTAGAAACTCGCCCGATTACAACGGTATGCGTATTTTTTCCCTAGGCCATTCTGGTTAAGCGTTTGGAGCAGCAGAAGTGCGAAAAATTTCTTGCCTTGTCAACCATTTCTTGGCTTCAAACTCCCATATCTCGCGAACGGATTGAACTAACCCAAAAATTCCTGTTGCATCTGAAAGTTGAAACTCGCCCGATTACAAAGGTATGTGTATTTTTTCCCTAGGCCATTCTGGTTAAGCGATTGGTGCAGCAGAAGTGCAAAAAATTTGTTGTCCTGTCAACCATTTCTTAGCTTCAAAGTCCCATATCTCGCGAACGGATTGACCTAACCCAAAAATTCCTATTGCATCCGAAAGTAGAAACTCGCCCGATTACAAAGGTATGTGCATTTTTTCCCTAGGCCATTCTGGTTAAGCGATTGGAGCAGCAGAAGTGCAAAAAATTTGTTGTCTTGTCAACCATTTCTTAGCTTCAAACTCCAATATCACGCGAACGGATTGACATATCCCAAAAATTCCTGTTGCGTCTGAAAGTAGAAACTCGCACGATTACAACGGTATGTGTATTTTTTCCCTAGGGCATTCTGGTTAAGCGTTTGGAGCAGCAGAATTGCGAAACATTTTTTGCGTTCTCAACCATTTCTTGGCTTCAAACTCCCATATCGCGCGAACGGATTGACCCACCCCAAAAATTCCTGTTGCGTCTGAAAGTAGAAACTCGCCCGATTACAACAGTATGTGTATTTTTTCCCTAGGCCATTCTGGTTAAGCGTTTGGAGCAGCAGAAGAGCGAAAAATTTCTGGCCTTCTCAACCATTTCTTGGCTTCAAACTCCCTTATCTTGCGACCGGATGGACCAAACCCAAAAATTCCTATTGCATCCGAAAGTAGAAACACGCCCGATTACAACGGTATGCGTATTTTTTCCCTAGGCCATTCTGGTTAAGCGTTTGGAGCAGCAGAAGTGCGAAAAATTTCTTGCCTTGTCAACCATTTCTTGGCTTCAAACTCCCATATCTCGCGAACGGATTGAACTAACCCAAAAATTCCTGTTGCGTATGAAAGTAGATACTCGCCCGATTACAACAGTATGTGTATTTTTTCCCTAGGCCATTCTGGTTAAGCGATTGGAGCAGCAGAATAGCGAAAAATTTTTTGCCTTGTCAACCATTTCTTGGCTTCAAACTCCCATATCTCGCGAACGGATTGACCTAACCCAAAAATTCCTGCTGCGTATGAAAGTAGAAACTCGCCCGATTACAACAGTATGTGTATTTTTTCCCTAGGCCATTCTGGTTAAGCGATTGGAGTAGCTGAAGTGCGAAAAATTTGTTGTCTTGTGAACCATTTCTTAGCTTCAAAGTCCCATATCTCGCGAACGGATTGAACTAACCCAAAGATTCCTATTGCATCTGAAAGTTGAAACTCGCCCGATTACAACGGTATGTGTATTTTTTCCCTAGGCCATTCTGGCTAAGCGATTGGAGCAGCAGAAGTGCAAAAAATTTGTTGTCTTGTCAACCATTTCTTAGCTTCAAAGTCCCATATCTCGCGAACGGATTGACCTAACCCAAAAATTCCTATTGCATCCGAAAGTAGAAACTCGCCCGATTACAAAGGTATGTGCATTTTTTCCCTAGGCCATTCTGGTTACGCGATTGGAGCAGCAGAAGTGCAAAAAATTTGTTGTCTTGTCAACCATTTCTTAGCTTCAAAGTCCCATACCTCGCGAACGGATTGACCAAACCCAAAAATTCCTATTGCATCCGAAAGAAGAAACTCGCCCGATTACAACGGTATGCGTATTTTTTCCCTAGGCTATTCTGGTTAAACGATTGGAGCGACAGAATTGCGAAAAATTTTTTACCTTGTCAACCATTTCTTGGCTTCAATCTCCCATATCACGCGAACGGATTGACCTAACCCAAAAATTCCTGTTGCGTATGAAAGTAGAAACTCGCCCGATTACAACGGTATGTGTATTTTTTCCCTAGGCCATTCTGGTTAAGCGATTGGAGCAGCAGGATTGCGAAAAATTTGTTCTCTTCTCTACAATTTCTTAGCTTCAAACTCCCAAATCTCGCGAACGGATTGACCTAACCCAAAAATTCCTATTGCATCTTAAAGTAGAAACACGCCCGATTACAACGGTATGTGTGTTTCTCCCCTAGGCCAATCTGGTTAAGCGTTTGGAGCAGCAGAATTGCGAAAAATGTTTTGCGTTCTCAACCATTTCTTGGCTTCAAACTCCCATATCGCGCGAACGGATTGACCCACCCCAAAAATTCCTGTTGCGTCTGCAAGTAGAAACTCGCCCGATTACAACAGTATGTGTATTTTTTCCCTAGGCCATTCTGGTTAAGCTTTTGGAGCAGCAGAATTGCGAAAAATTCCTGGCCTTCTCAACCATTTCTTGGCTTCAAACTCCCTTATCTTGCGAACGGATGGACCTAACCCAAAAATTCCTATTGCATCCGAAAGTAGAAACTCGCCCGATTACAACGGTATGCGTATTTTTTCCCTAGGCCATTCTGGTTAAGCGTTTGGAGCAGCAGAATTGCGAAAAATTTCTGGCCTTCTCAACCATTTCTTGGCTTCAAACTCCCTTATCTTGCGAACGGATGGACCTAACCCAAAAATTCCTATTGCATCCGAAAGTAGAAACTCGCCCGATTACAACGGTATGTGTATTTTTTCCCTAGGCCATTCTGGTTAAGCGTTTGGAGCAGCAGAAGTGCAAAAAATTTGTTGTCTTGTCAACCATTTCTGAGCTTCAAAGTCCCATACCTCGCGAACGGATTGAACTAATCCAAAGATTCCTACTGCATCTGAAAGTAGAAACTCGCCCGATTACAAAGGTATGTGTATTTTTTCCCTAGGCCATTCTGGTTAAGCGATTGGAGCAGCAGAAGTGCAAAAAATTTGCTGTCTTGTCAACCATTTCTTAGCTTCAAAGTCCCATATCTCGCGAACGGATTGACCTAACCCAGAAATTCCTATTGCATCCGAAAGTAGAAACTCGCCCGATTACAACGGTATGTGCATTTTTTCCCTAGGCCATTCTGGTTAAGCGTTTGGAGCAGCAGAATTGCGAAGAATTTGTTGTCTTCTCAACCATTTCTTCGCTTCATAGTCCCATATCTCGCGAACGGATTGACCAAACCCAAACATTCCTGCTGCGTCTGAAAGCAGAAACTCGCCCGATTACAACGGCATGTGTATTTTTTCCCTAGGCCATTCTGGTTAAGCGATTGGAGCAGCAGAATTGCGAAAAATTTGTTGTCTTGTCAACCATTTCTTTGCTTCAAACTCCCATATCTCGCGAACGGATTGAACTAACCCAAAAATTCCTGTTGCGTATGAAAGTAGATACTCGCCCGATTACAACAGTATGTGTATTTTTTCCCTAGGCCATTCTGGTTAAGCGATTGGAGCAGCAGAATAGCGAAAAATTTTTTGCCTTGTCAACCATTTCTTGGCTTCAAACTCCCATATCTCGCGAACGGATTGACCTAACCCAAAAATTCCTGCTGCGTATGAAAGTAGAAACTCGCCCGATTACAACAGTATGAGTATTTTTTCCCTAGGCCATTCTGGTTAAGCGATTGGAGTAGCTGAAGTGCGAAAAATTTGTTGTCTTGTCAACCATTTCTTAGCTTCAAAGTCCCATATCTCGCGAACGGATTGAACTAACCCAAAGATTCCTATTGCATCTGAAAGTTGAAACTCGCCCGATTACAACGGTATGTGTATTTTTTCCCTAGGCCATTCTGGTTAAGCGATTGGAGCAGCAGAAGTGCAAAAAATTTGTTGTCTTGTCAACCATTTCTTAGCTTCAAAGTCCCATATCTAGCGAACGGATTGACCTAACCCAAAAATTCCTATTGCATCCGAAAGTAGAAACTCGCCCGATTACAAAGGTATGTGCATTTTTTCCCTAGGCCATTCTGGTTAAGCGATTGGAGCAGCAGAAGTGCAAAAAATTTGTTGTCTTGTCAACCATTTCTTAGCTTCAAACTCCAATATCACGCGAACGGATTGACATATCCCAAAAATTCCTGTTGCGTCTGAAAGTAGAAACTCGCACGATTACAACGGTATGTGTATTTTTTCCCTAGGGCATTCTGGTTAAGCGTTTGGAGCAGCAGAATTGCGAAACATTTTTTGCGTTCTCAACCATTTCTTGGCTTCAAACTCCCATATCGCGCGAACGGATTGAACCACCCCAAAAATTCCTGTTGCGTCTGAAAGTAGAAACTCGCCCGATTACAACAGTATGTGTATTTTTTCCCTAGGCCATTCTGGTTAAGCGTTTGGAGCAGCAGAAGAGCGAAAAATTTCTGGCCTTCTCAACCATTTCTTGGCTTCAAACTCCCTTATCTTGCGACCGGATGGACCAAACCCAAAAATTCCTATTGCATCCGAAAGTAGAAACACGCCCGATTACAACGGTATGCGTATTTTTTCCCTAGGCCATTCTGGTTAAGCGTTTGGAGCAGCAGAATAGCGAAAAATTTCTTGCCTTGTCAACCATTTCTTGGCTTCAAACTCCCATATCTCGCGAACGGATTGAACTAACCCAAAAATTCCTGTTGCGTATGAAAGTAGATACTCGCCCGATTACAACAGTATGTGTATTTTTTCCCTAGGCCATTCTGGTTAAGCGATTGGAGCAGCAGAATAGCGAAAAATTTTTTGCCTTGTCAACCATTTCTTGGCTTCAAACTCCCATATCTCGCGAACGGATTGACCTAACCCAAAAATTCCTGCTGCGTATGAAAGTAGAAACTCGCCCGATTACAACAGTATGTGTATTTTTTCCCTAGGCCATTCTGGTTAAGCGATTGGAGTAGCTGAAGTGCGAAAAATTTGTTGTCTTGTGAACCATTTCTTAGCTTCAAAGTCCCATATCTCGCGAACGGATTGAACTAACCCAAAGATTCCTATTGCATCTGAAAGTTGAAACTCGCCCGATTACAACGGTATGTGTATTTTTTCCCTAGGCCATTCTGGTTAAGCGTTTGGAGCAGCAGAAGTGCAAAAAATTTGTTGTCTTGTCAACCATTTCTGAGCTTCAAAGTCCCATACCTCGCGAACGGATTGAACTAATCCAAAGATTCCTACTGCATCTGAAAGTAGAAACTCGCCCGATTACAAAGGTATGTGTATTTTTTCCCTAGGCCATTCTGGTTAAGCGATTGGAGCAGCAGAAGTGCAAAAAATTTGCTGTCTTGTCAACCATTTCTTAGCTTCAAAGTCCCATATCTCGCGAACGGATTGACCTAACCCAGAAATTCCTATTGCATCCGAAAGTAGAAACTCGCCCGATTACAACGGTATGTGCATTTTTTCCCTAGGCCATTCTGGTTAAGCGTTTGGACCAGCAGAATTGCGAAGAATTTGTTGTCTTCTCAACCATTTCTTCGCTTCATAGTCCCATATCTCGCGAACGGATTGACCAAACCCAAACATTCCTGCTGCGTCTGAAAGCAGAAACTCGCCCGATTACAACGGCATGTGTATTTTTTCCCTAGGCCATTCTGGTTAAGCGATTGGAGCAGCAGAATTGCGAAAAATTTGTTGTCTTGTCAACCATTTCTTTGCTTCAAACTCCCATATCTCGCGAACGGATTGACCTAACCCAAAGATTCCTATTGCATCTGAAAGTAGAAACTCGCCCGATTACAACGGTATGTGTATTTTTTCCCTAGGCTATTTTGGTTAAGCGATTGGAGTAGCAGAAGTGCGAAAAATTTGTTGTCTTGTCAACCATTTCTTAGCTTCAAAGTCCCATATCTCGCGAACGGATTGAACTAACCCAAAGATTCCTATTGCATCTGAAAGTAGAAACTCGCCCGATTACAACGGTATGTGTATTTTTTCCCTAGGCCATTCTGGTTAAGCGATTGGAGCAGCAGAAGTGCGAAAAATTTGCTGTAATTTCAACCACTTCTTCGCTTCATAGGCTCATATCTCGCGAACGGATTGACCAAACCCAAAAATTCCTGCGGCGTCTGAAAGTAGAAACTCGCCCGATTACAACTGTATGTGTATTTTTTCCCTAGGCCATTCTGGTTAAGCGATTGGAGCAGCAGAATTGCGAAAAATTTGTTCTCTTCTCTACAATTTCTTAGCTTCAAACTCCCACATCTCGCGAACGGATTGACCTAACCCAATAATCCCTATTGCATCTTAAAGTAGAAACACGCCCGATTACAACGGTATGTGTGTTTCTCCCCTAGGCCATTCTGGTTAGGCGTGTGGAGCAGCAGAAGTGCGAAAAATTTCTGGCCTTCTCAACCATTTCTTGATTTCAAACTCCCTTATCTTGCGAACGGATGGACCTAACCCAAAAATTCCTATTGCATCCGAAAGTAGAAACTCGCCCGATTACAACGGTATGTGTATTTTTTCCCTAGGCCATTCTGGTTAAGCGTTTGGAGCAGCAGAAGTGCAAAAAATTTGTTGTCTTGTCAACCATTTCTGAGCTTCAAAGTCCCATACCTCGCGAACGGATTGAACTAATCCAAAGATTAATATTGCATCTGAAAGTAGAAACTCGCCCGATTACAAAGGTATGTGTATTTTTTCCCTAGGCCATTCTGGTTAAGCGATTGGAGCAGCAGAAGTGCAAAAAATTTGCTGTCTTGTCAACCATTTCTTAGCTTCAAAGTCCCATATCTCGCGAACGGATTGACCTAACCCAGAAATTCCTATTGCATCCGAAAGTAGAAACTCGCCCGATTACAACGGTATGTGCATTTTTTCCCTACGCCATTCTGGTTAAGCCTTTGGAGCAGCAGAATTGCGAAGAATTTGTTCTCTTCTCTACCATTTCTTAGCTTCAAACTCCCAAATCTCGCGAACGGATTGACCCAACCCAAAAATTCCTATGGCATCTTAAAGTAGAAACACGCCCGATTACAACGGTATGTGTGTTTTTCCCCTAGGCCATTCTGGTTAAGCGATTGGAGCAGCAGAATTGCGAAAAATTTGTTGTCTTCTCAACCATTTCTTCGCTTCATAGTCCCATATCTCGCGAACGGATTGACCAAACCCAAAAATTCCTGCTGCGTCTGAAAGCAGAAACTCGCCCGATTACAACGGCATGTGTATTTTTTCCCTAGGCCATTCTGGTTAAGCGATTGGAGCAGCAGAATTGCGAAAAATTTGTTGTCTTGTCAACCATTTCTTTGCTTCAAACTCCCATATCTCGCGAACGGATTGACCTAACCCAAAAATTCCTATTGCATCTGAAAGTAGAAACTCACCGGATTACAATGGTACGTGTATTTTTACTCTAGGCAATTCTGGTTAAGCGTTTGGAGCAGCAGAATTGCGAAGAATTTGTTGTCTTCTCAACCATTTCTTCGCTTCATAGTCCCATATCTCGCGAACGGATTGACCAAACCCAAACATTCCTGCTGCGTCTGAAAGCAGAAACTCGCCCGATTACAACGGCATGTGTATTTTTTCCCTAGGCCATTCTGGTTAAGCGATTGGAGCAGCAGAATTGCGAAAAATTTGTTGTCTTGTCAACCATTTCTTTGCTTCAAACTCCCATATCTCGCGAACGGATTGACCTAACCCAAAAATTCCTATTGCATCTGAAAGTAGAAACTCGCCGTATTACAATGGTACGTGTATTTTTACTCTAGGCAATTCTGGTTAAGCGATTGGAGCAGCAGAATTGCGAAAATTTTGTGCCTTGTCAACCATTTCTTGGCTTCAAACTCCCATATCTCGCGAACGGATTGAACTAACCCAAAGATTCCTATTGCATCTGAAAGTAGAAACTCGCCCGATTACAACGGTATGTGTATTTTTTCCCTAGGCCATTCTGGTTAAGCGATTGGAGCAGCAGAAGTGCAAAAAATTTGTTGTCTTGTCAACCATTTCTTAGCTTCAAAGTCCCATATCTCGCGAACGGATTGACCTAACCCAAAAATTCCTATTGCATCCGAAAGTGGAAACTCGCCCGATTACAAAGGTATGTGCATTTTTTCCCTAGGCCATTCTGGTTAAGCGTTTGGAGCAGCAGAATTGCGAAAAATTTTTTGCCTTGTCAACCATTTCTTGGCTTCAATCTCCCATATCACGCGAACGGATTGACCTAACCCAAAAATTCCTGTTGCGTATGAAAGTAGAAACTCGCCCGATTACAACGGTATGTGTATTTTTTCCCTAGGCTATTTTGGTTAAGCGATTGGAGTAGCAGAAGTGCGAAAAATTTGTTGTCTTGTCAACCATTTCTTAGCTTCAAAGTCCCATATCTCGCGAACGGATTGAACTAACCCAAAGATTCCTATTGCATCTGAAAGTAGAAACTCGCCCGATTACAACGGTATGTGTATTTTTTCCCTAGGCCATTCTGGTTAAGCGATTGGAGCAGCAGAAGTGCGAAAAATTTGCTGTAATTTCAACCATTTCTTCGCTTCATAGGCTCATATCTCGCGAACGGATTGACCAAACCCAAAAATTCCTGCTGCGTCTGAAAGTAGAAACTCGCCCGATTACAACTGTATGTGTATTTTTTCCCTAGGCCATTCTGGTTAAGCGATTGGAGCAGCAGAATTGCGAAAAATTTGTTCTCTTCTCTACAATTTCTTAGCTTCAAACTCCCACATCTCGCGAACGGATTGACCTAACCCAATAATCCCTATTGCATCTTAAAGTAGAAACACGCCCGATTACAACGGTATGTGTGTTTCTCCCCTAGGCCATTCTGGTTAGGCGTGTGGAGCAGCAGAAGTGCGAAAAATTTCTGGCCTTCTCAACCATTTCTTGATTTCAAACTCCCTTATCTTGCGAACGGATGGACCTAACCCAAAAATTCCTATTGCATCCGAAAGTAGAAACTCGCCCGATTACAACGGTATGTGTATTTTTTCCCTAGGCCATTCTGGTTAAGCGTTTGGAGCAGCAGAAGTGCAAAAAATTTGTTGTCTTGTCAACCATTTCTGAGCTTCAAAGTCCCATACCTCGCGAACGGATTGAACTAATCCAAAGATTAATATTGCATCTGAAAGTAGAAACTCGCCCGATTACAAAGGTATGTGTATTTTTTCCCTAGGCCATTCTGGTTAAGCGATTGGAGCAGCAGAAGTGCAAAAAATTTGCTGTCTTGTCAACCATTTCTTAGCTTCAAAGTCCCATATCTCGCGAACGGATTGACCTAACCCAGAAATTCCTATTGCATCCGAAAGTAGAAACTCGCCCGATTACAACGGTATGTGCATTTTTTCCCTACGCCATTCTGGTTAAGCCTTTGGAGCAGCAGAATTGCGAAGAATTTGTTCTCTTCTCTACCATTTCTTAGCTTCAAACTCCCAAATCTCGCGAACGGATTGACCCAACCCAAAAATTCCTATGGCATCTTAAAGTAGAAACACGCCCGATTACAACGGTATGTGTGTTTTTCCCCTAGGCCATTCTGGTTAAGCGATTGGAGCAGCAGAATTGCGAAAAATTTGTTGTCTTCTCAACCATTTCTTCGCTTCATAGTCCCATATCTCGCGAACGGATTGACCAAACCCAAAAATTCCTGCTGCGTCTGAAAGCAGAAACTCGCCCGATTACAACGGCATGTGTATTTTTTCCCTAGGCCATTCTGGTTAAGCGATTGGAGCAGCAGAATTGCGAAAAATTTGTTGTCTTGTCAACCATTTCTTTGCTTCAAACTCCCATATTTCGCGAACGGATTGACCTAACCCAAAAATTCCTATTGCATCTGAAAGTAGAAACTCACCGGATTACAATGGTACGTGTATTTTTACTCTAGGCAATTCTGGTTAAGCGTTTGGAGCAGCAGAATTGCGAAGAATTTGTTGTCTTCTCAACCATTTCTTCGCTTCATAGTCCCATATCTCGCGAACGGATTGACCAAACCCAAACATTCCTGCTGCGTCTGAAAGCAGAAACTCGCCCGATTACAACGGCATGTGTATTTTTTCCCTAGGCCATTCTGGTTAAGCGATTGGAGCAGCAGAATTGCGAAAAATTTGTTGTCTTGTCAACCATTTCTTTGCTTCAAACTCCCATATCTCGCGAACGGATTGACCTAACCCAAAAATTCCTATTGCATCTGAAAGTAGAAACTCGCCGTATTACAATGGTACGTGTATTTTTACTCTAGGCAATTCTGGTTAAGCGATTGGAGCAGCAGAATTGCGAAAATTTTGTGCCTTGTCAACCATTTCTTGGCTTCAAACTCCCATATCTCGCGAACGGATTGAACTAACCCAAAGATTCTTATTGCATCTGAAAGTAGAAACTCGCCCGATTACAACGGTATGTGTATTTTTTCCCTAGGCCATTCTGGTTAAGCGATTGGAGCAGCAGAAGTGCAAAAAATTTGTTGTCTTGTCAACCATTTCTTAGCTTCAAAGTCCCATATCTCGCGAACGGATTGACCTAACCCAAAAATTCCTATTGCATCCGAAAGTGGAAACTCGCCCGATTACAAAGGTATGTGCATTTTTTCCCTAGGCCATTCTGGTTAAGCGTTTGGAGCAGCAGAATTGCGAAAAATTTTTTGCCTTGTCAACCATTTCTTGGCTTCAATCTCCCATATCACGCGAACGGATTGACCTAACCCAAAAATTCCTGTTGCGTATGAAAGTAGAAACTCGCCCGATTACAACGGTATGTGTATTTTTTCCCTAGGCTATTTTGGTTAAGCGATTGGAGTAGCAGAAGTGCGAAAAATTTGTTGTCTTGTCAACCATTTCTTAGCTTCAAAGTCCCATATCTCGCGAACGGATTGAACTAACCCAAAGATTCCTATTGCATCTGAAAGTAGAAACTCGCCCGATTACAACGGTATGTGTATTTTATCCCTAGGCCATTCTGGTTAAGCGATTGGAGCAGCAGAAGTGCGAAAAATTTGCTGTAATTTCAACCATTTCTTCGCTTCATAGGCTCATATCTCGCGAACGGATTGACCAAACCCAAAAATTCCTGCTGCGTCTGAAAGTAGAAACTCGCCCGATTACAACTGTATGTGTATTTTTTCCCTAGGCCATTCTGGTTAAGCGATTGGAGCAGCAGAATTGCGAAAAATTTGTTCTCTTCTCTACAATTTCTTAGCTTCAAACTCCCACATCTCGCGAACGGATTGACCTAACCCAATAATCCCTATTGCATCTTAAAGTAGAAACACGCCCGATTACAACGGTATGTGTGTTTCTCCCCTAGGCCATTCTGGTTAGGCGTGTGGAGCAGCAGAAGTGCGAAAAATTTCTGGCCTTCTCAACCATTTCTTGATTTCAAACTCCCTTATCTTGCGAACGGATGGACCTAACCCAAAAATTCCTATTGCATCCGAAAGTAGAAACTCGCCCGATTACAACGGTATGTGTATTTTTTCCCTAGGCCATTCTGGTTAAGCGTTTGGAGCAGCAGAAGTGCAAAAAATTTGTTGTCTTGTCAACCATTTCTGAGCTTCAAAGTCCCATACCTCGCGAACGGATTGAACTAATCCAAAGATTAATATTGCATCTGAAAGTAGAAACTCGCCCGATTACAAAGGTATGTGTATTTTTTCCCTAGGCCATTCTGGTTAAGCGATTGGAGCAGCAGAAGTGCAAAAAATTTGCTGTCTTGTCAACCATTTCTTAGCTTCAAAGTCCCATATCTCGCGAACGGATTGACCTAACCCAGAAATTCCTATTGCATCCGAAAGTAGAAACTCGCCCGATTACAACGGTATGTGCATTTTTTCCCTACGCCATTCTGGTTAAGCCTTTGGAGCAGCAGAATTGCGAAGAATTTGTTCTCTTCTCTACCATTTCTTAGCTTCAAACTCCCAAATCTCGCGAACGGATTGACCCAACCCAAAAATTCCTATGGCATCTTAAAGTAGAAACACGCCCGATTACAACGGTATGTGTGTTTTTCCCCTAGGCCATTCTGGTTAAGCGATTGGAGCAGCAGAATTGCGAAAAATTTGTTGTCTTCTCAACCATTTCTTCGCTTCATAGTCCCATATCTCGCGAACGGATTGACCAAACCCAAAAATTCCTGCTGCGTCTGAAAGCAGAAACTCGCCCGATTACAACGGCATGTGTATTTTTTCCCTAGGCCATTCTGGTTAAGCGATTGGAGCAGCAGAATTGCGAAAAATTTGTTGTCTTGTCAACCATTTCTTTGTTTCAAACTCCCATATCTCGCGAACGGATTGACCTAACCCAAAAATTCCTATTGCATCTGAAAGTAGAAACTCACCGGATTACAATGGTACGTGTATTTTTACTCTAGGCAATTCTGGTTAAGCGATTGGAGCAGCAGAATTGCGAAAAATGTTTTGCGTTCTCAACCATTTCTTGGCTTCAAACTCCCATATCGCGCGAACGGATTGACCCACACCAAAAATTCCTGTTGCGTCTGAAAGTAGAAACTCGCCCGATTACAACAGTATGTGTATTTTTTCCCTAGGCCATTCTGGTTAAGCGTTTGGAGCAGCAGAATTGCGAAAAATTCCTGGCCTTCTCAACCATTTCTTGGCTTCAAACTCCCTTATCTTGCGAACGGATGGACCTAACCCAAAAATTCCTATTGCATCCGAAAGTAGAAACTCGCCCGATTACAACGGTATGCGTATTTTTTCCCTAGGCCATTCTGGTTAAGCGTTTGGAGCAGCAGAATTGCGAAAAATTTCTGGCCTTCTCAACCATTTCTTGGCATCAAACTCCCTTATCTTGCGAACGGATGGACCTAACCCAAAAATTCCTATTTCATCCGAAAGTAGAAACTCGCCCGATTACAACGGTATGTGTATTTTTTCCCTAGGCCATTCTGGTTAAGCGTTTGGAGCAGCAGAAGTGCAAAAAATTTGTTGTCTTGTCAACCATTTCTGAGCTTCAAAGTCCCATACCTCGCGAACGGATTGAACTAATCCAAAGATTCCTACTGCATCTGAAAGTAGAAACTCGCCCGATTACAAAGGTATGTGTATTATTTCCCTAGGCCATTCTGGTTAAGCGATTGGAGCAGCAGAAGTGCAAAACATTTGCTGTCTTGTCAACCATTTCTTAGCTTCAAAGTCCCATATCTCGCGAACGGATTGACCTAACCCAGAAATTCCTATTGCATCCGAAAGTAGAAACTCGCCCGATTACAACGGTATGTGCATTTTTTCCCTAGGCCATTCTGGTTAAGCGTTTGGAGCAGCAGAATTGCGAAGAATTTGTTGTCTTCTCAACCGTTTCTTCGCTTCATAGTCCCATATCTCGCGAACGGATTGACCAAACCCAAAAATTCCTGCTGCGTCTGAAAGCAGAAACTCGCCCGATTACAACGGCATGTGTATTTTTTCCCTAGGCCATTCTGGTTAAGCGATTGGAGCAGCAGAATTGCGAAAAATTTGTTGTCTTGTCAACCATTTCTTTGCTTCAAACTCCCATATCTCGCGAACGGATTGACCTAACCCAAAAATTCCTATTGCATCTGAAAGTAGAAACTCGCCGGATTACAATGGTACGTGTATTTTTACTCTAGGCAATTCTGGTTAAGCGATTGGAGCAGCAGAATTGCGAAAATTTTGTGCCTTGTCAACCATTTCTTGGCTACAAACTCCCATATCTCGCGAACGGATTGAACTAACCCAAAGATTCCTATTGCATCTGAAAGTAGAAACTCGCCCGATTACAACGGTATGTGTATTCTTTCCCTAGGCCATTCTGGTTAAGCGATTGGAGCAGCAGAAGTGCAAAAAATTTCTTGTCTTGTCAACCATTTCTTAGCTTCAAAGTCCCATATCTCGCGAACGGATTGACCTAACCCAAAAATTCCTATTGCATCCGAAAGTGGAAACTCGCCCGATTACAAAGGTATGTGCATTTTTTCCCTAGGCCATTCTGGTTAAGCGTTTGGAGCAGCAGAATTGCGAAAAATTTTTTGCCTTGTCAACCATTTCTTGGCTTCAATCTCCCATATCACACGAACGGATTGACCTAACCCAAAAATTCCTGTTGCGTATGAAAGTAGAAACTCGCCCGATTAGAACGGTATGTGTATTTTTTCCCTAGGCTATTTTGGTTAAGCGATTGGAGTAGCAGAAGTGCGAAAAATTTGTTGTCTTGTCAACCATTTCTTAGCTTCAAAGTCCCATATCTCGCGAACGGATTGAACTAACCCAAAGATTCCTATTGCATCTGAAAGTAGAAACTCGCCCGATTACAACTGTATGTGTATTTTTTCCCTAGGCCATTCTGGTTAAGCGATTGGAGCAGCAGAATTGCGAAAAATTTGTTCTCTTCTCTACAATTTCTTAGCTTCAAACTCCCACATCTCGCGAACGGATTGACCTAACCCAATAATTCCTATTGCATCTTAAAGTAGAAACACGCCCGATTACAACGGTATGTGTGTTTCTCCCCTAGGCCATTCTGGTTAGGCGTGTGGAGCAGCAGAAGTGCGAAAAATTTCTGGCCTTCTCAAGCATTTCTTGATTTCAAACTCCCTTATCTTGCGAACGGATGGACCTAACCCAAAAATTCCTATTGCATCCGAAAGTAGAAACTCGCCCGATTACAACGGTATGCGTATTATTTCCCTAGGGCATTCTGGTTAAGCGTTTGGAGCAGCAGAAGTGGGAAAAATTTCTGGCCTTCTCAACCATTTCTTGGCTTCAAACACCCATATCTCGCGAACGGATTGATCTAACCCAAAGATTCCTATTGCATCTGAAAGTAGAAACTCGCCCGATTACAACGGTATGTGTGTTTCTCCCCTAGGCCAATCTGGTTAAGCGTTTGGAGCAGCAGAATTGCGAAAAATGTTTTGCGTTCTCAACCATTTCTTGGCTTCAAACTCCCATATCGCGCGAACGGATTGACCCACCCCAAAAATTCCTGTTGCGTCTGAAAGTAGAAACTCGCCCGATTACAACAGTATGTGTATTTTTTCCCTAGGCCATTCTGGTTAAGTGTTTGGAGCAGCAGAAGTGCGAAAAATTCCTGGCCTTCTCAACCATTTCTTGGATTCAAACTCCCTTATCTTGCGAACGGATCTACCTAACCCAAAAATTCCTATTGCATCCGAAAGTAGAAACTCGCCCGATTACAACGGTATGTGTATTTTTTCCCTAGGCCATTCTGGTTAAGCGATTGGAGTAGCTGAAGTGCGAAAAATTTGTTGTCTTGTCAACCATTTCTTAGCTTCAAAGTCCCATATCTCGCGAACGGATTGAACTAACCCAAAGATTCCTATTGCATCTGAAAGTAGAAACTCGCCCGATTACAACTGTATGTGTATTTTTTCCCTAGGCCATTCTGGTTAAGCGATTGGAGCAGCAGAATTGCGAAAAATTTGTTCTCTTCTCTACAATTTCTTAGCTTCAAACTCCCACATCTCGCGAACGGATTGACCTAACCCAATAATTCCTATTGCATCTTAAAGTAGAAACACGCCCGATTACAACGGTATGTGTGTTTCTCCCCTAGGCCATTCTGGTTAGGCGTGTGGAGCAGCAGAAGT